>NC_092814.1:201757800-202057800 GCF_023375885.2 Dermacentor andersoni
AGCTCTAATCCGCCGGGGCGTCATCAGATCGCAATGGGTGGAGGGTTGCAAACGGAGCAAAAGCAAGACACTTCGGGTGACAAGGGCTCTCACGCCCGCCAAGCACCAAAGACAGTGGCAAGGGCGCGAATTGATAGCACGTCGACGCAGGGGTCAGAGCTCCCTGCTGCGCTAACGCCGCCGTTTCTCCCGCGGCGAACACGGCCCACCCCATCAAGAGGGCGAAGGGCGAATTCTGCGAGGCCGCTTAACCCCCCACGTGCACATGCCAATCGACCCGGCATGTGAAAAAAAAAATGTAGGTGGGGTCACTGCTTAGCAGACACGGACACCGCCTGTTTGACTGGAGCGCGCGCGTGTGAGAATCTATAGTAGGTAAGCAGTTCGCACACGAGTGGCATAAGGTCGAGATATGAGATGGTGCTGGGCGCGGATCGTATGGTTGCGACCCTGACGGAGAAGAGGTGGTCGTTACAGAAAATGGAACCCATCGCATCCTCTCGACGCCATTCGCGCAGAAGGCCGCGCTCCGCCCGTTTCGGGCAGCGTGGCTTCGCTCGGGCATCGGCCATCTTTTAGCAGACGAATTCTTGATTGCAGCCGCCACTGGAATCCATGACACACTTCCTCGAGTCTGTTGGAAATCGTAGTTGCAAGTACATACTATTTGAGTGCCACAGCTGTTCCAACTGTTCTTTCTCTCCGTATTGTAGAAACTCAAAAGAAAAAAAAAGATATTTCGTCTTCCGCACTAGTTGTAGACAGAACAGAACAGGACACGATGTAGGTGGACGTTTGTCCGCGTTTATTTCGCCAGCGTAGGGTGGATATTGCATCGATCTGTGCGTACAAATCGGAGTTGCAAACGGCCTCCTTATAAGACAGTGGTCATCGCGAACCACCCGTTTTGGCCACTGCTGTTTTCAATCACTTGTGGACGCTTTCGTGAGAACCTGCCGTTTTTAACTGCGGCGGACCCATGCTAATTTAAGTGGATCCAATACAAAAACGCGAGTGCACCGAGTTTTGAGGGGAAGGTAAAGTACAGGCGGTCCGAAGTGGATCTGGAACCCACCACTGCGGCATCACTTTCAACCGCACGTACTAATCGGAACGAACACTCTTGGAAAACCGCCCGTGTATACATAAATTCTGGCATCCGAGTCTCGGAGGGGGAACACACAACGGCAGCCTCGTGTGCTCGGTAGCTGGGAAGTGTTTCGCATCTCACTTTAAGTGCATCCAAGGTGCCAAGCATTCATGACTCGAGTACATTCGCCCCAGACAGTGATGCAACACGTGAGCTGCGCGAGCTTGCTCTTCTTCGGTGCAGGCGACGTTCGTTGTGCTCCATCATTACGGCGACCCCGCATCGACGCGAACGAACGTGCTGTCAAACACCAGAGGGGGGGGGGGGGGGGTGGTTGCGCGCTGCTGTTCACTAATGTTGCGATTATACTCTCGAGCCATTCTTTCATGTTGCCTTAACGCTTTACCCCGGTTCTCGCTGGGGCTCGGTAAATTGTCAATTAACGGTTGTCAGAGGGTGAATGCACCCTCTGTGGCTTCCGTTTAGTGGCGACTAAACACGGCGAAGATTACGCAAGAGGGGGTAAATGCGCTACCTCCGGCCAGGTAGCGTCACCGGTTTTGACAGTTGCAAAGTGATTTTGAGTGATCGGGTTCAACGTCCGAAAGCGACACAGCCTATGAGGGGACGCCATTCGGTGCGCGTCAGATAAATTTCGTCCACGAAGGGACAAAATTATGCACACGCTTCCGAAGACTCAGCACATTTCAACGGAATGCCAAGATACCCAGCCAGGAGCGGACGGAACGTCCGTCTTCCGGAAGCGCTGGGGTTCCAAGCTGATAGGAGCGTCAACAGGTCGGCGGTCGAGATAAGCAAGAGAGTTTTAGAGTATTGGCGATAAAATAAGAAGAAAGAAGGACAGTGCCGGGGTCGTTACAGTCATACTATATGTAGCTTTACAGTATAGGGATAGAAATTTTAAAGGAGAGAAATAATATTAAGCACAATGCTAAGCACAATGCTAAGCACAATACTAAGCACACTACTAGACGATAGATGTCAGGCTGCGTAATAGATAGCAGGCTAGGTGACTATTTACTGCCGCCCCGTTTCAAAGTGGAGGCCACTAGAAATTATGATCATCACTCTTTTGTATTCCGCCTGTTAAATAAATGCAGCTGCCGCAGCAGAGAGCCGAACCTACGACTTCAGGCTCGGAGAGGTAGAACGTCATAGCCTGTTGGCTAGCATAATAATAATAATAATAATAATAATAATAATAATAATAATAATAATAATAACAATAATAATAATGTGATTATTATTATTATTATTATTATTATTATTATTATTATTATTATTATTATAATGATGATGATAATCGCGAGCTCCTCGAAATCATGTGAGCACGTGGGCTTGCCCTTCTCTACTCATCTTTCAGGCGAGCCCATTCGCAAGCGCTGATGGCGCGTATAGACGATCGATATCGCTTCTGATTTCGCACCATTCGATTACGATTACCTCGAATTAGGAGCAAATTTTGCGATTGAAAAAAATGTGGTGGTGAATTAAAACGTGTCCCCCTTCAAGTTTTCCACATAAGCAACTATTCCAAAGGTGCTGATCAAAAGTTGATTAACACATTTTTGTTAATTTGACATCTGAAGTTTATGTTACTAGCAGCAAAGTATGTCCATCTCGCCTATAGGAACTCACTTGCGAAAACTCCATCGCTACGCTTATAGTCTTCATAATAAATATATCATAATCATCATCAGCCTATTGTATGTCCACTGCAGAACGTAGGCGCCTACCTCCGATCTCCAATTACCCATGTCCTGCGCCAACCAATTCCAACTAGCGCCCGCGAATTTCCTCATTTCATCGCCCCACCTAGTCTTCTGCCGTCCTCGACTGCACTTCCCTTCTCTTGGTACCCATTCTGTAACCCTAATGGTTCAACGGTTATCTAACCCGTGCATTACATGACTTGTCCCGCTCCATTTTTTTCTCTTAATCTCGATTAGAATATCGGCGATACCCGTTCGATCTCTGATCCAAACCGCTCTCTTCCTGTCTCTTAAAGTTATGCCTAGCAATCTTCGTTCCATCGCTCTTTGCGCGCTACTTAACTCGTTCTCGAGCTTCTTTGTCAGTCTCCAACTCTCTACCCCATATGTCAGCACCGGTAAAATGCACTGATTGTGCAGCTCCCTTTTCAATGATAATGGTAAGCTTCCAGTAAGTAGCTGACAATGTCTGCCGTATGCGATCCAACCCATTTTTATTCTTCTATGAATTTACTTCTCATGATCAGGGTTCCCTGTAATTAAATGACCTAGGTAAACGTACTCCTTAACAGACTCCAGAGGCTGACTGGCGATCCTGAACTCTTGTTCCCGTGCGCGGGTATTCATCATTATCTCTGTCTTCTGCATATTATTATTCAACCGCACTCTTACACTCTCTATTTGTTGTAACTCACCTGCAGTGTTGCTGAATAGAACAATGGCATCGGCAAATCGAAGGTTGCTGAGATAGTCACCGTCGATCCTTACTCCTAAGCCTTCACAGTTTAATAGCTTGAATACTTCTTCCAAGCACGCAGTGGATAGCATTGGAGAGATTGTGTCTCCTTGTCCGACCTCTTTCTTTATAGGTATCTTCCTACTTGTGTAGAATTACGGTAGCTGTGGAATCTCTGTAGATATTTTCCAATACATTTACGTAAGCGTCCTGTACTCCTTGATTACGCGCTGCCTCTATGACTGCTGGTATCTCTACTGAATCAAATGCCTTTTCGTAATCTATGAAAGCCATATAGAGAGGCTGATTGTACACTGCGGATTTCTCGATTACTTGATTAATGACATGGATGTGATCCATTGTAGAGTATCCCTTCCTGAAGCCAGCCTATTCCCTTGGTTGTCCAGTGTTGCCCTTACTCTATTGGAGATTATCTTAGTGAATATGTTCTATAATACTGGAAGTAAGCTAATGGGCCTATAATTTTTGAATTCTTTAACGTCTCCCTTTCTGTGGATTAGTATAATATTTGCATTCTTCCAGTTTTCTGGTGCCCTTGCACTCTTAGACACTTCGTATAGAGAGTCGCCAGTTTTCCAAGCATTATGATTCCTGCATCATTGATTAAATCGACCGTTATTCCATCTGCTCCTGCCGCTCTTCCCCGTTTCATGTCTTGCAAGGCTCTTCTGACCTTATCGCTAGTTATAGCAGGAGTTTCTGTATCCTGTTCATTACTGCTTGGAATGGAGGTATCCTGACTCCTCTGGGTACTGTACAGGCCAGTATAGAATTCTTCGGCTGCTTTTGCTATACCTTCGAGATTGCTGATGACATTACCCTGCTTATCTTTCGGTGCATACATCTTGGTTTGTCCTATGCCAAGTTTCCTTCTCGCTGATTTCAGGCTGCGTCCATTTATTACGGCTTCGTCAGTCTTTCTCACGTTATAATTTCGAATATCCATTATTTTCGCCTTGTTGCCCAGTTTTGACAGTTCTGCGAATTCTATCTTATCTCTTGAGTTGGACACTTTCATTATTTGCCGTTTCTTTATTAGGCACTTTGTTACTTGGGAGAGCTTGCCTACTGGTTGCCTTGTTGCCTTGCCTCCCACTTCAGTTGCTGCCTCTGAAGCCAGCCTGGTTACTGTTTCATTCATTACCTCTATGTCATCTTCATCTTTATGTTCCCAGGCTGCATATTTGTTTGCAAGTATCAGCCTGAATTTGTCTCCTTTTACCTTACTACCTTACAGCCTCTGGGTTGACCTGTTTCTTCTTGACCAATTTTATTGCTTCTCTCTTCAAATTGAGGTGAATCCTTGCCCTCACTAACCTATGATCACTGCACTTTACCCTACCTATCACTTCCTCATCCTGCACTATGCTGGGATCGGCAGAAAGTATGAAATCAATTTCATATTTTTCACCATTAAGGCTCTTACAGGTTCCCTTTCTCTTCCTACGCTTTCTGATAAAGAAGTTAATTGTTCGCAGCTTTTTCCTTTCTGCGAATTCTACCAGCATCTCCTCTAGCGTTCCTATAATCAACGCCGTAGTGCCAACTGCTTGTTCGCCAGCCTCCTTTTTCCCCACTTTTGCATTGAAGTGGCTCATTACTACAGTATACTGAGTGCACTTTTCTCATCACCAATTCAACATCTTCGTAAAACTGATCTGCTTCATCGTCATCGTGACTGGATGTTGGAGCGTAAGCTTGTACTACCTTTAATCTATACCTCTTATTATGTTTGATTACGACTACTGCTACCCTCTCATTAATGCTGTAGAATTCGTCAATGTTGCGCGCAATGTCCTTATGGATTAGAAATCCTACCCCGTATTGCTTCTTATGTGGGAGACCTCTACAGCAGAGGACATCGCCGTTAGTCAGCACTGTTTAAGCCTCACCAGTTCTAATCTCGGTAAGGGCAATAATATGCCGAACAATGTCTGGTATGTCTGGTATGTCAACAATGTCAAATAGTCCTGCTATAACAGATCTTTATAGTTAAAAAAATAAAACAAACATTGTATCTACGCGCCTGAGCGATTAACACATGTGGAAATAATTCCGGAGGTCGGCTTCAGGCGAGTCTGGATAGCGCACGAAAAACACCGAAAGGGCCAGCTCCGCAAGATTGCTTTTATGAGCGGAATACTTTCGTGAATGTCTTATTAATCAAAACGGCAAGTTTGGCCAGTTGGTAGGGATTCATAGTAAGGATTCGTTATACAGCGTAATACAAGACAATGACACGAGAAGGTATCAAGCCGTGTAGGAGGTATAAAGCGCCGTGTCGTCGTTTTATACCTTCTTGTGTCCTTGTCTTGTATTGCGCTGTAACGTATCCTTACTATGTCTTAGCAATACCTCAGAAGCCAATCACCGCTTGAATACAGAGCACTCTCCTGCCATCCGTGTTCGAACCGGACCCCGTCATGCTTCGCACTGAAGGCGCAGTTGAAAGCGCGTAATATTAGAATAACGCATGTATGAAGCCCACTTCAAATTCTGTGAATTGCCACACGATGCAGGCTGCAGCTAGCTGCCACGGGAACCGACCCTACGCGACAGCTGCAGCCTGCGGTTGCCGCGGCAGAGTTGCAACCTGACCGAACTTTTCGCAGTCACGTACCGTCTGTCTGACCAGTGGCAGCAAGGTAACCGGGTGTGACGTGAGAGAGAGAGAGAAATGTGGTGCGTGATGCAGGGAGGTTAACCGGAAGAAATTCTGGTTTGCTACCCTGCACTGGAGGAAGGCTAAGGGGAAATGGCGTGCTTCGTCAGACTGTCGGCAGGACCGCTCGAACGTCGAGGAATGTTGGCTGCAACGGCGGACACTGCAACTCGGAACGTGTAAAACGAACCATTTGGTTGAGCTTCGCTCGTCAAAATGGCTCCCATCACAAAATCGCTGCATGTGAAGCTGACCCATCTCCCTACGATGTACCTCGTTTTTCGCCACGACGAGCACCACGGCCCCATCTAGCGTTTATCAACTGTAAAAAAAAAAAGAAAATACAGGAAGCCAATAAGGTCAAACGAAATGTTGCTAAGGCCCAGAAATTGTAGTTTCCTTAATTTTTGTATCGCACACGAGAATCTCTTTTATTTTTCGTATTTATTTTTTATCTTTTATTTATATTTATCTTTTATTTAACTTTTATCTTTCGTACCCGTCTCTAGGATGACAAACACCAAGGAAATCCGGCGAAGCGTGTGAGCGGCTCGGAAATAAATGTTTCTGAACAGTGCCGACAAATCCTGGAAACCATTTGTCAAAGCAACAAGACTACGGCGAGGAACCATAGGGAAGCTTTGCGCGACCGGCTTAATTCGACATGTTCGGCGGAAAGGAACGAAAACTGGTTCCTTTCGGCACGCGAGCTCTAAATGGGTACCAAGGGGCTCCCAAGTCTGAAAAGAAAGGACGACACTATTTCATTGGTTTTGTAGAACGACGTCCAGGCGTGAGTTAAGAAAAGCCTTCGCTGCAAATCAAACTACCGGAACATGTAGCTTGATGCGAAGCATAGAGCTCGGAGCTTCGCTCGAACTGCGCGCTTCGCACCATCCTTCGCACCGAGGAAGGCTGTGTCTGCGCCCGTCGACTATATACAACTGTTCTGGATGGACCGTAATCCCTTTCCTAAACAGCGACGCTGCCGCTGTGTTTACAAACCATAGGCCCGCAAAATACAGTTCCTGAATATGAGCGCGCAGACTGTCTCCTCCGCAAAACGCGAGGCCCGCCGCGATCGTTGCCGGTTCTTGGCGAAAGGCGTGGCACAGGTATTGCGGTCGTCGGGACCTATTACAGAACTTACGATACTGTGAAACCATCAAGTGCGGTCCGAACTAATTCCTAGCCTAACCTTAGCCTTTACGAACACCTACTTTCCACAACAGATGAGAACAGTGTACCGAACAAAGAGCGCATATGTGGCCCCGAGCACTATAGCTTTGTTTGAGATTCGTGCTCTAAAAGTCTTCGCACTTGATCGGCACAGCGCCGGTAGCCGCAGCGCCGTCACCAGCGGCCGCACTCTTGCTCTATCCGCGCTCACCGATGGGCCATGAGCTTCGTTTTTCTTCCTTTTTTCTTTGGAGCAGACATTACGCACTCTCCCGGGTGCGTCATACACGCGGTGCCTGTCAGACACCATCGGTCATGTTCGCGTTACGCTAGCACGGGCATAAAAAGAAAAAAAAAATATGTGCCTTTATAAGCGACAAAATATAAAAAAACGCGAGCGACTCAGGCGCGAAGTTTTTCCAGCTGCGCTGCTTCTTACACAACTAATCGTAACGCAGTTAAGCGTCCAGTTAATTTAATGTGTGTATCTGAACATTGTTTTGAAATGTTGCCGCGTAGCGCTGTGCAGTCGCGTGGAACGGATTTCGGGCATTCGTGATGGTGGCTGTCCGAGAGAGAGAGAGAGAGACAGAGAGAGAGAGAGAACAACCTTGGTTTGCTGGGGTTGGGGATTGGGCGAGTTGGTATTGCATTCTAGAACTGGTACAGAGCAACATACAAAGGAAGAAACAAGCCGAGCCGGCCAGATAAATGAACTCTGTTCAGCGCTCTGTTCCTTTATCTTGCCGGCTCGGCTTGTTTCTTCTTTTGTATGTTGCGCTGTACCAGTTCTAGAACGTTGGTTTGCCCTGACCGAACTTCAAAAATGTCCGAGCACTGCGGAACTTCTCCGGCTTGAATCCTGGCTTGAATTTCAGAAAGTAAGTAAATCGCAATGGCTTCCTGCAGACTGACTTATACTTTGGCAAATCTCGAATATTCTTTTTCTTACAAAAGCAGTCATTGTGCTATGGTTAAAAGAAAATGTGCTTAAGATTTGCGAGACAGCTACTTCGAACCGTACAGCATTCTCGGACCTTGTAGAGGCACTGCTATAGTTATTCGCTCTCAACGAAGGCGCAACTAGTCTTCGTCGTGTACTACGGCCTGTTACCGCGTGCGCTTGTGCTTGTTACCTGTGTAGCTTGTGTATGTTGTGTGCGTTACATCACTGGCATCTATTAAAGAATCTCTCTCTCTGACCTCCAGCAATGTAAACACACAGAGCAATAAGGAAATTTTTGAAGAGGGTTAAAAGAAACTTTAAAAAAGCGACAAACCACACAACTTTTCATTTTGCTGGCTCCCTGCTGCCCTCACAGTGATGAACGCACTTTGTTGTGGTGGTGGTGGTGGGGTTGAGTTGTAGCAACAGGCCGGTTTAGCATGGCGATCAAGGCCGGCAATTGCTCCACCCCAGCGTCTCTTATGGAATCATTGAGGTCTTTCACCACATGTCCAACAGACAAGTCTCTCTTAAGAATGCGATAAGGAGACGTGAAGTTTCCTCGCGGGCTATAACTGGTCCTACAGGGAATACAAAGTGTTGTAGGCACGTATGCGGAAGGTCCTTTTGTTGCAAATTTTCCCGGAGAGCGTCCCTTTCATTTTTGAATTTTGAATAATTGGCGGGAGAACCAAGTTTACTATGGCGGAATACGTGGGCAAAAGGACAGGCCACTTTTAAACTCCTGGTTTCCTGTATAGCGGAGGTTAGCAGTGCGCATTGGTTTAGAAGACAAACTTACAGTTGTGCGAAAACGTACAGCTTATACACGTTAGAAATGCTAGAATTCATTGTCATACATCCGCTAAGAATCTTTACCTACTATAAAGAACACAAGCATAGTGGAAGCAAGCAGCATTCAGTAATTCAAATGAAAAGATCATTGTACGTGCATAATTAATTCCCCATACCAAAAAAAATTCATTGACAATTACCTTACTCTCTGACGCAAAATTTGGGCGCAGCTCTATACTTGTTTTCATTTCGCGATATATTGAGGCAAAGAAATTGAGAGAGACATGTAGCAGAGTCGACAATCGTCGAAAATCTGATCTCCGGGTGAAGCGCGTCGGCTTTTATAGGTGATTCATCGAAGGTTGCAGTGTAATCGATGGTTCCGCGTGGCTTTCAGGAAGTACTACACAAATTGCGTCGCGCATACAATCAGATTACAAAACAATCGAAACAAGCACGAACGAGGCCAAACCAAGCAAACCAAACAAGCGAAAGCGGGAGCTGACGCCATCATTCGATAGTACGAAACGAGTGGTCCAGCTGAGACCAGATACGGATACGGTCGGGTGGGTCCGCATGACACCAGGGCCACTATCTTATACACGTTCGAAAAGCCGACGTTCGATTTCTCCTCACGCGATTGGACTAGATGGGCCTAGGCCGCGATATCGGCGCAGCCTGAACAATTGCGCGAGGCGAAATCGAACGTCGGCTTTTCGAAAATGTACAAGATAGCGGCCCCGGATCGAATCCCGGTCACGGCGGCCGCATTTCGATGGGGGCGAAAGCGAAAACACCTGTGTACTTAGATTTAGGTGCACGTTAAAGAACCCCAGGTGGTCGAAATTTCCGGAGTCTTCCACTACGGCGTGCCTCATAATCAGGAAGTGGTTTTGGCACGTAAAACCCCATAATTAAAAAAAAAACAATTAAGATAGAGGCCCAGTTTCCTGCGCGCACATCATTTAAGGGGCCGCTCTCATTGGTCTCCGCCGTTCGCCCGCTCGCTCCTTTCAGCTCACGCTCCGCGTTTGCTCTTTCATCTTTCACTGTGCTCGTTCGCTCAGTTACGCTGCCAATGCCGGCGCCGACGTTCGCCACAGAAACGGCCGCCTAAGAGCGGCGCTCTTAAACGTGACGCAAGGTATTTCGAGAAGTAGTAAGCATATCGACCTGTTCTGTTCCTGTTACGCAAGAAGGCATCGGATGATGCAGTTTTGCTTTCGCGCGATCGTGGATGCGCCGAACAGTGACCTTGTTTCACAACGAAGGGAGTTTTATGTCGCAGCATCTGCTTTCTGTAATCAGCACGGCCTCTACAGGTACCTTACATAGTTATGGATGACGAGTTGGATAGGACGACCTTTCGACCAAGGGTAGCCCACGCTGATGACGAAAACAAGAGAAATTACCTGAATTCAGTGACTCTTGTAGTCAGGAACTCATACCTGCAAAATGCAGCTATGAGTTTAGAGAATGTCCACTAGATGCTGACGAAAGCCTCCGCTATTCCTGGAAAAGGTTAACAAAGTTTCAATGCCACCTGAAGAACAACTGCAAATCTTGGGCAAAGATAAAAGGGCCGTGCGCAAGCTGAAAAAAAAAAAAGGATATGCAGCCTACATGTAGCAGCAAACGAGCGCTGTCCGCTGCGCCATTCATTGATATACGCAGAACATGGAAGACGCGCCTGGTAAGTGAACTCTCCCTAAGGTGGCTTCTACAGGGAGTTTACGTTTACTCGTCGCACTCTTATTGCTTTTTTTATTGACTTCTTTTTTGCACATTTACTTCACTAACTTGTAAACCTCGCTTTGACGGCAACGGTGATTGGGCAGTGTTAACGACAATCAGCTGACATCGACTCGCAGCAGGAATCTATAAAGATTCGCTGCAGTGCAGCGCTGCAGCAGCGGGCAGCACCTGCACCCGCCTTGCGGTTACTTCGTGAACGAGAGGAGGTGACGGAGTGCGGAGGGAAAGGGGAGCGTGCAGCAGATGGCGTTATCAATCGCACCCCTAATGACTGCCTCCTTTTCTGTACTATGTAAAGATTCTCGCGCGCTGTTTTTTGCCGTTCGCGACTATAACGTCAGATTCTTTTTCTCTTTCCCTATACTTACCATCTATGCACTGCTGTTCGGCACAATCCCACACCCTGGCTTTCTTTTTTTTTATTTTCCCTAGTGTAATATTGTAAGCTCAGAGACTGCACCTCGTTGCTCCGTTTGCTGGATCTTAATCCCTCTGGCCACATTTCCGGTAGTAAAAAGTGAACGAATCATCGCCGTTAATTATCGCTATAGGCGTAGTTCCTTACAAAACGGGACGCTCCCAACCTGGGGCTAATGTTGAAAAAAAATTTGCCTGCTGTCTGCGCTTAGGGTCATCGCGGGATTCTTTAGGCGTTGTTCTCCCTTTTACAGTTTATTCTGAAAAATTTCTTTCTTCGTCTTCCTTCTCTATAGTAAAAAAAAAAAAAAATATGCTCATATTATTCTTTTTCGCCTTTGAGAACCCACGCACGTCTGTTGGAATTAAAGCAGGGAGAACAGAGTGAAGACAGAGGCAACGAAATTAATTTCCACGAAAGCACAGCCTGGCCGCCCCGAGCTGCTGCCTGCGAGGAAAAGAAAACTGGCCGAATATAAGACAACGAAGTGCGAACGATTCAAGTTCGTAATTTAGGTATAAGCGAGCATATACTGTATACCTAACGCGAATGCCATTATGCGTGCATCGATCTTCGAACCAGAGGTTTGCCTGTGACCTATCAATTGCCCCACAACACTACCATAGATTGTTGCGAACTATATGAAAGGAAAGAAAGATTTACGGCATTTTAATAGCTTCGTTCTAGCTATTAGCCTGAGGCGGCTTTTAATATGCAAATGCACGCGAAGAGCCCTTAAAAAAACGTTCTCATGAGCTTTGAGTAAGGCTTCCATGAGTAACACTTTCATGAGCTTTGAACCCCATTGCTTCTGGAAGATGGACGTATACCCTACAGTCCTAGCTGGCTGGATATATTTTTCACTTAAGATTCCGGCAACATGTATACACAGATGGTTCAGTAAAACTGAACAGCTCTGCTGCTGCAGTCATCATCCCGGCAAAATCTGGGGAAATCAAATTAAGAACTTCATGTGTGACCACGTCGACGGGTGCAGAACTCGCGGCGCTTCGTGCTGCACTTGATTTCATTAAGCAGAGGCCACCGCAACAATAGACAGTCTTTAGTGACTCCAAGGCAGCCCTTCAGTGCATACGAAGCCCAATGCGCCTCGGACCCAATGAACAACTGGCCTCAGAAATTCGGCACATATATCATCAAAGCCATGACATAATCTTTCAGTGGCTTCTAGGACATTCTAACATCAGTGGGAATGACCACGCCGACGAAGCCGCCCTATCTGCACATGAAAGTGGTCAACGAGTCTTCATTCCGCTTTCGCGAACAGACGCTGCGGCTAGGCTGCGATTGATGTCCCATGACTGTGCTTTGCCCCTGTGGGACTCAAATGTTTTCACCATGTGTCGGTTGCGTTCGTTGTCTCCGGACATACTGATGCACTTCCCGCCTGGGTTACCATGACGTGAACAGACCATGCTATACCGTCTGTGGCTAGGCGTTGCCTTTACGAACTCATATGCTTTCCTGATTGGAATGGCCAACAGCCCCACATGCGACACATGCAACATCGACGAGACGTTCGCACATATTATCTGTGTCTGCCCACGATATAGTGCTCAGAGACAAGTGATGTGCCGAGTACTGGACCAGTTGGACAATCGTCCACTATCAGAACTATAAGCTTTAGGCCAATGCTTCGAAAGAACATCCGCGTTGAAGGCCTTGCTCCCGTTATTAAGGTTCCTGCGGTCTACGGGGCGTCACGACATACTCTGAGAATGCCGCCCCCTACCGCTCTGTAGTGTACGCGCTTTGTTCGTGCTTGTCTCTCTTTCTTTCTATCTCCCCCTTCCACTTTTTTCTCTTTTTATCCCCCTTAACCCTTCCCCCTGCGCAGGGTAGCCAACCTGAACTACCTCTGGTTAACCTCCCTGCCTTTCTCTGCATTATCTTATATATATCTCTCTCTCTTTCACTTAATTGCAATGTGCTGAGTCATCTTTGGATCTTTATGCTATCAGCATTCTTTGCCTATTGGAGGCACTTCGAATCCATCCATCCATCCGTCCGTCCGTCCGTCCGTCCGTCCGTCCGTCCGTCCATCCGTCCGTCCGTCCGTCCGTCCGTCCGTCCGTCCGTCCGTCCGTCCGTCCGTCCGTCCGTCCGTCCGTCCGTCCGTCCGTCCATCCGTCCGTCCGTCCATCCATCCATCCATCCATCCATCCATCCATCCATCCTATACCGCGTTTTTTTTTTTCGTTGAACAGCTTCAATTCAATCCAACCGAATATTCGGTCTCTGCTTGCATCACTTTACGCACATGAAGAGAGGTCGCACTTGGAACGATTGACCGCCGACATCAGCGCCCGCCAGTCAACTCCGCCCGATCTCGACGCCAAGTAGAACGCAAAGACATTGCAGCAATGCGCGGAAGTGTGGTCACGTGAACGTCGGCTGACCAAAAATAGAAAAAGGGAGAAACAAAAGTGAACTAGCCGGGCTTTTCTTTCTGATAGAGATCACCATAGAGATCCACTAAATCAATTAAGATGGACAGAGTATTCTTTGAAAACTCGATTTTCTTATATATCCCGGATTTCAGTTGCCTATAAGAAAATAAATAAAAGGTCAAAGTCCCTGTTCTTTATTTTACGAGCGAATTCCAGCAACGGTACATCATCCGTATGATGTCACCCATGTAAAAATATTCTCTCGTACTTGAACAAAATTCTCGCTGTAAACGTTCTCGAAATTTGTCACGTTTAGTCTCTGGCTCCTTTAGAACAATTTTAGTCCACCTTTACAGACGAACAATTGAGTGGACTCGGGAACGCGTCGTATAACTCTATGACGTCACGGCGAGCTTGTACGAGAACTTCACGGCGGCCTCGCCAACCGTCTTTCGCTTTTGTGCCTCTTCTGGCTTAGCAAGCCTCATCGCTAGGTGAGAGTGGCTTTATTTAGTATTCGTTAAGTGGCACTTTCCAAATACAGCCCAGCTAAATTTCTTTTTCTTCAGTGTCCATATAAATGAATGCTCTCACCGCTGCTTTTGGATGAAATATGTAGGGAGAAGATACTCATTGTTTTTTCGGCATCGCTGCGCACTCGGCGAAATTTTATTATCCTGTTCCGTTCAACTTCATTACGGATTTCAATGAAATACCCGATACCAAAGCCCCCAGGCCAAAGCAGCAAAGCAAAGCGAGTCCAATATCGTTCAGCGATTGCCCAGTAAGGCCACACCCGTCTGCAGGTCGAACCTCACAAACACCGCTACGAAATTAACAGTAAAGCCTTTGTGCGCGCGCACGCGCGTGTGTTTTATATACAGCCTAACGTAATCCCGTCGCCAGCGAAGTAAAAGATAACAGTAAACACCATTCGAGGATTTTTCTTCCTTAACCGCTTTGCCCACAGAAGGTATCGAACCCGTAAATCCCGATTTCGCCAGACCCTTCCTTCGGTCCTGCCTGGCTTATGGGTCGCGAGGATCTGCGACTCAAGGAACCAAGTTGTGACGATGGGGGGGAGGAAGGGGGGGTGGTGTCGAGGGCGCAGGACGTGGCATCCATTTCTTGGCCAGAAGCAATCTCGCTGCGACGCCGCAGTAGATCTGGCACCATGGTGAAGGAGGCTTACTCACATGTGCGGCCAAGAAACGCTCGATGTTAATAGCGAGACATGCCCGGCATGCAATAGTTCTTTAAAGCGAGTATGTGGAAAAGTAGTCCCATAGTGTAAAACTGGCAGAAGTGAACAAAGTCCAAATACGCTGCACTCCTACTTCGGTTTCGACCTGAAATACAAGTTTTGTCTAAGCGAATGACATTGTACACGCAGAGGCGCAGTCTCGGGCCTTCTTTCCTACCGAGGCCTACATTACGTCGCGGCAGACTTACTCCCTGAAAATAAGAAATAGCTAAACGGGTCGCGTTCTAGTGATAACATTCGAGTGCCAGTGTGTGACACGTGTGTGTCCGTGCGCGCTATTAACTTCCCCCTTCTCGTCTCTTTTTCCCGCTTTCGTCGCTTCTCCATTGCAGGCTAGCAAACCGTGCTCCGCCTGGTTAACCTGCCGCCTTTCCTTCATTAGTTATTACGTCTCCTTTTTTTGTGTGATTATAGTTTGTGGTGCGATCGGTGGATATATGTATATATATATACTAGATGATCATAATTATGTTTTGCAGAATTTTTAAAGATCACTTGCGGCAGATAGCCTAATTCCTTGTCCTTGTGTTGGATTATTCAAAGGAGCAGACATTACTTGTACGAGAAATCGAAACACATATCCAACTAATTAACGAAAAATAATTGACAAACTTCGCAATTAATTACGTTATGGCACACATACAACTTACGCATTGTAGTCGGTGATTTTGTAAGGCATCTCCAATAAAGTTAATCTTCAGGATGACGCCAGTTTCTGTAGATATGCATTGCCAAAATGTGTGAAGAAATACATGGGCGTCCCGGTTACTTGTGTGTGTCAATGCAATGTCTCAGACAGTTTTCTTTTGTTTGTTTAAAATTAAGTTGAACAACAGTGTATCCTTATTGATAGTTTATATATATAATGAAATTAGATCATCCTAAAGCATAATCACATAATGACATCAGTATGCTTTCAACCTGCCCACACGACCTATATCTATATGTACAAAGGTATCGGTCCAGATAACCTTGCATCCATTTCGTATTAATTAACTAGTTTTTTAAATTAATTGATCGCACGATCATACCAGTCAAACATGCCTGGTAAGCTGTGCACCTTACCGCAGACGAGAGGGCCATAACGAAAGTCTCCCTAATTTGTGATAGCACCAATGACCGAAAAAAAAAAAAAAACTCCAGTCGAGGCGTTCCTATAGGGACGTACAAAGGAACGCTAATTTTCTTTTTTTTTTTTCTTCGGGGATGAGACTCTCAGCTTCACGCTCGCGCGAGGCGGGCGCTGGAACAAGCTCAACAAGCATTTAATTAATGCAGTCAAGCCGACGCCGCACCAGCACGGTACGCGGGCTGCACGGGCGTTGTGTAACGCTGCGCGTGCTGCAGAACACGTGTGCGTCGCCTCCGTGTCAGGCAGTCGTGGAAGCCCGGCGGCGCGTCCAGGGCTACTCGCGTGATGGTTCTTGTTGTCGAGCTGCAGGGGCGTTTCGCGCACCCCGACCAGACACGCTGCATATTTTTTTTTCGTCTGTTCGCTTCGCTTGCGAGGCCACTCGTTTGCGAAACCCACATTTCCTTCAATGGAGGCACTAAGCGGTTTACTATTTTGTTATGCGAACGGTAAGCAGCTGTTGCCTTACCGAGGCAATTAGGTATTGTTTCACTAATTAACTGGCCCTACACAGCCCGTAACTCATATTGGTGAGTTATAAGGTTCGCTACAACACGCGAGCTCTTGTTTGCTGACAGGTCTGAGTCCTTTTGATTATTGTTTTCAGCCCACGCTAGAAGGGTATTAAACACTGTTGCATCGTGTACAAAAAACAGGTACAGGAATGTCCGTGTGCCGCATGCTTTCGGCAGATATATCACGCCAGCTTATCGGAGTGTGTCATCCAAAGTCGAGTTTCACACGCCATTCGGAGTCACGTTAGGCATTCAATGCGATATTTATTTGCAATGCACGAGGCGTCGACAAAAACATGCTCGAAATAAATAATCGACACAAACTTACCCTTAATGCGGTTTTCTATAAGTGAACTTCTGAGCTCGCCTAATATACCAGCGGATAAATAGTGTCACGTGGTACAGTGATAGGAAGGGGAAGAAATAGGACGTGTAGCGATGACCCTACTAATTACTTGAAATGTATGTCGCAACTTTTCTTTAATTATCGACTGATTGACGCACATATTCTGCCGTACTATGTTTAGCAATTTAGCAAGATGTAGTTAGGAGAAATCGGCCTCAGATTAACCTGTTTTCCTCAGATTCAGTTTTTTTTAGTCCAGTTCAAGTATAAGGACGCGCTTTAGCTTATTTTCTATAGTAAGGAGCGCACTACAACGTTTTTTTTCTTTCTTCCTGACTGACGTTAGCTAAACTAGACTTAAAATATGGTTCGCATTGCAGCAGCATTGCCTCGTCGACACCCTTCCCGTCGCTGTTCGCGTTACCGCTGTTGCTTAGGAGCTTTTCTGCCGCGTCAACCGCTCTGCTCTTTTATATATCCTTTCTCGATCAGCCCTGTGAGTAATGTTCACCCGGCAGTAATGTTCAAGTGACTACTGTGGCTGCCTGCTTCCCTGTTTTCATTCTCGTAATTGTTTGCACACCCTTACAGCAATGCTCAAATGGGTGGTGTGGATCGCTTAATAAATAAATAAATAAATAAATAAATAAATAAATAAATAAATAAATAAATAAATAAAATCTTTAAACACGTATATAACGATGGACCGAGAGGGGTCCCCACACAAAGGCCACCGATCGTAAGATCACTTCAGCTCCTCTGTACAAGTTCCATGTAGTGATTGCTGGGTCTCTTTGGTGGCTGTTTAGCGAGCGCCTCATTATCGAGTGTTAACGAGGCTGCCATGTTGCACCCTCTAACTTCGTTAGAGGGCGCCAAAGTGCGGTTCGGCAGCCCGCTCGCAGGTACCACACAATTTTGTCCCCGCGTTGTACAGTACATCGTACACCACCCGAATTGTATACAACACCCGAAGCGCACGTTAGCGGATGTTCTACTTCAACAGCAGTTTAGAGCTAGAAACTTGGTCTGCTGTGCTCCCCTGTCTGTCTGTCTTTTCCGTTACGCTTGTCGTCATAAAGTCGTCGTCATTGTCGTGTCGTAGTCCGCCCAAGTTCCCACCCTCAACGTCACGCTCGTCGAAGGGGCGAAGACAACTTTTGCAAAGCTTTCTTCCAGTTGCCCCTGCAGTGTTCGTGCTGCAGACAATCCACATACAGTAAACCGGCTTGTATACTACAGGTGTATAGCACGGCCTCGAAAAGCTGCCAGTGAGGATCGGCCGGCTTTTGTTGTTGCGAACTGTGCTGCAGTGTGATGCGAACTCGCTCGTCACCAGAGGTCCCGATTTGCTTACACCTTCTGCTAAACGCCTGCTAAACACCACTAGCAAACCATCCTTGGGGAAACCCTCCGAGACTAATCTCTTTGGGGAATCACGCAAATCGTATCGCCCAAACGCTGCCCCCTACATTTTTCACCTGAGTTAAGTGACGCGATCCTGACCGTGTATGCTGTAACACGATTCATTTCAAGCGGCGGCGAATCGCCGGGGGGTGCCACGAAGACGGCCCAGAACGCTCGAGCACGGCCGGCCCTTAGAAGATACTCTCCCGGACATCGGGTGAACACACGGGAGAACACGCAGAGGATGATCCCTTGTAAGCTTCTTAGCCGTAGCGCTGAAGCAGGCGCCATGCGCTGGCGCAGAAAGATTTAGCTTAACGCATGGGCGCTATTCTTCTTCTTGTATACTCTATACGCGAAAGGCTAGAATTACTGTAACAGCAGTATATAGCGAGTATAACAGCAACAGTCCACTATACAAAAAAATAAGAAAAGACGTACGCTGTTACTCTCAGTTTCTTTTCATTTTCTTTGCTTGCACTATAGGCAAACCTGCCAAAGAAGCGCCGGTTAAACACAGGCGGCAATGTATTATACCGCTTAACGGCACATGTGCGAAAACGGCTGGCATTGCCTCCTGCAGTAAATTCTCCAATTGCCTCGAATAAAATATATTTTAAAAAAGCAAAAGCAAAATGACACCTCATTCACTGTCCGTGGTGAAACGCTTTCTAAATATCTGGAAAAAAAAATAAAGAACATTTGATTTTGCCAGGCCGTTTGTTTCATTCCGCTCCTGCATCGTGTCCATGCACCTGGAAAAAAATTCACAGAGCTTGAACAGAAAAGAAAGAGACAAAAGTAAAGAGGTTAGCGTATACTCGTTGCCGAGTGTAGTATGGGCTGCTTCTATAATGAAAAGTGCCAGCGCTATGTTATTCATTAGATCCTTATCGTTACGTACTTCTCAACACTGGTAATACACCATACCATATAGTATAGGTCAGCGTGCGCGTGGCCGTGTGACTTCCTTTATTTTGTTTTCATTGCGCCTGGCGCGCGCGTCCTAGCACAGCGGAGTGTGGCGCCTATCTCGGTTGCCAGCGCTCTCCCGGGAGCAGAAAAAAAAGAAAGAGGAGCAGAGATAAATGCATCTGGCGCACTAAAACGGCTAGCAACAGTCAATTCACAGCCGGCTGAAGGTAAGGAGTAAAGAATGAAAAGAGAATGAGAGAGAGGGTTAACTTATTTTCATGCAACAGGGGACTGCAAGTAACGACCGTAAATATCGCAGCAGCGAGTGCCTTCCAGGTGTATTCATGCGGACGCCGCAGCGTACGTGTACTTTTCATTTTTTTTTTATGCCAACAGCAGGTTGAATACGCGCCCTGGTTTCACAGTATACAACCGACCTTTTCGAAAGCAAAATGAAATAAATAGTGGTTGTGCGTGCAATACATATCACGCGCCACAAGGAACCGTGTTGAGCGCATCGACGGAGATGATCCACTGACTGGGAATAAGGAACGCTACACCAGTGCCAGCGCTCGACGCCGCACTCTCGAGCATGTGCTCGTAAAATTGATTTATCAAGTCGTTGTGCGGGTCTACTAGCTCCAACATTTTCCGCGCACTGATTTATGCTGTCGACGGTCGATCGCTTTTCATATTGTTGCTTCGGTCTGAATTCGGCCTTTGATTTCTAGTGAAAGCAGGAAATTCTTGTAGCGAATTGGAGCGCTTTATAGAGCAAGTTCCTCGACGATGTTCTTTTCACGAGTTTGATTCAGAGGCTCCACAATATGAAGTCAATGCTGGGTTTTGTGCTGGAAAGGAGAGGATGTAGCTATTTTTTTTTTCAGGCATGACGTATAAAGAACGCCCTGTCGCCGGGACATTCGCTCCACATTTAGTAGTTATGTCGAGGTAATGACGATGACCTTCCACAATATTTCCGCAAAACATTTCTATTAAATAACGCTTGCTGCTGCTCCTCGTGTTTCGATTAAGAGCGTTGTTGAAGCCTGCGGTATAGCGCCCTATCGTTCTTTTCTCGCGGGTACGAAAGTACAACGGAAGTATGTTTTTCTTTATTTTTAACGCCTTTTTACCTCTTAGATTTTTGCCGTTACTCAGTCATTATCCACTCTAACCTCCCAGATCCAAGCTACTGTCACCAGGCTTTCTCGTTCCACCGCTTTATTACGGCCGTAGCAGTTTTTCGAGCAGCCGCGAACTTTTCCGGTAATTGGATTTCGACCGAGTGACGGTTCGTTGATAGACCTATTTGCCTTTCGCGGGGACAAAGGTGTACGTAGCCAAGAGGGCGGCACGAATGCTGACAGTTTCATTTCGGTCAAGTGTTCGCGACGTTTACTTCGTGGAGCCAGCGCACTGCTTGCAGAAAGAAAAAGAGCGGAGTCTTTCAGCGAAGAAAGGAGACTAATATAGGCTGTTCAGAGGAAGTCGGCCGCCTGCCTTCCAACAACTGCTAAGCGTTATCACAGGAGCGCGTTACTAAGACGACAGCAAGAAAACTGTCGCGGTTATCACAGTCTTCGAGCCAAGACTACGTGACAGTGTCCACAGTGCGTAGCCACATCCGCCGCACGCAGTGCCGGGTTAAGTGACGTCAGTACCTAACGCGTTCGCATAGTAGTAGCGAGGTTCGCAGGGCTGAGCTCGACGGCTCGCCTTTTCCGCTGATAAACGGTCTCAATCTGTTGTCAGCACATTTCCTCGCAGTGCCGTAAACACAAGGAGCCGCGCCGTAACCACAGCGCTTGCTTGATTTCCCTTCGATCAAGTTCGCCGCACATTATTCACTGGAAGATCAGCAGCCGTTAGAAATATATGCACCTCGCATATGCATTTTCCCCATCCCTGCCTCCGCAAGGAACCTGGGGCCGAATTCGCAAGTCTTTTAAATCGCAATCAGCGGCGAGAATTTGGAGTGGCGCCCTCTCGCGAGTGACGTCACGACCAGGACGCCGCTCGCTCCGGCTCGCTCGGCTGCCGCGCGCGCTCATTCCCTTCATGCATTCTTGGGGTATTGGTGGCTCGAACCGTACTTACGGAAGGATATATTGGATTATTTCTGCTGCCATGCCTGAACGGCAGTTTCTTCTTCGAAGCCGCCAGAGTCATGAAAATTTGCGACTTGGATATCGCAAACTATGTAGCGCTCAAGAAGTCCACTGGCCATGCAATGCATATATGTGTCTGTCCATCAATTTTGCTTAAAACGAATGTCTGCAAGTTCAACACGCGTAGTTATGTATGATGCTCCTCTAAACACTTAACATTCTCCTAGTACTTAGCTATTAGAGACATCGAATTTTACATGAAAGAAAAACCTTGATATTTGGTGTCAACATTATAGATCCGTGTCAGAAGGACACTGCCCAGCGAAGCTTTCATCATGATTCTTATTACTCAGGTGAGTTGTTTAGTCAAATGTGGCAAATATACTAACGACTAAAAGGAAGAGTTAGGCGTTCATTTTGTGTGAAAAGGTTTGGTACTACTTTCACCGTTCTCTGAAACAGGCACCCAGAAACGCATTGGCTGCTAACGACGATGGTGCGTCATGTATAGTACATATATACTTCACGAATACCATCCCAGCAATCACACGAAAGAAAATTTCGCGGTTAAGATCGAGCAACAATCAACTGCAAGCGATGAAATGTGTCATAGTGTCCCTCACTAGCTTTTATCGACGACATGCCGCACCCCTTCCGCAACGGAAGCGACCGACTGTCGCAATGGAGAGGTACGCATTGTTCGCGAAACCCAGTAGTTCACTACAACTTCGAATTAAAACCATGAAGTAGCTCTTAACAGCGCCAATTACAATACCTATAGCATACTCGAGGCACTACAGCGCAGCTTAGGCTACCTTGAAATGGAAAATTCAAACACATTCTGCATCACCATGTCTCGACCCTGCGTTGTTTAATTATGCAAACTGAAAACTATTCGCTTCATCAGTACATAAAAGAGGACCTCGCATACCCGCCTCATAAAGAAAATACCATGTACAAACCTCACATGAATTCACTTCGCTTTTGACCTCCACTGGCGAACAATGATATCTTCGATATGTGCCACACTACTTATAAATGAGCCTACGGCTTCTTGCTGGCTGCAGCGAAATGGTACAAAAGGCATATTTCACTCAAATATTTGACCCGAGCAGCCTGTGTCAGTTCTCCAAACAGATTCATCATGTCTGTTTTTCAAGAAAGAAGCACCAGTAAATTGCTCAAGTGAGTTGAACATGTAGCACGGAAAGGGAATAAATATTGGTACATTCCTTTCCGTGTGCTGCAAACAGCTGTACGCCTCAATCAGCTTTACTTCAAATTACAGCAACTTAAATTTAACCGGTGAACAATGGCCTAATTTTGAGATGCAGTTAAAAAGGCAAACGGTGCTGGCAGAATCTAAACTGCCAGTGTTAGTTAAGTCCTCGTGTTACTGCCGAGGGTTTCTGTGAAGAAATTGAAAAATTCGATATTGTACCGTGAACTACTCGTCATAATAGCTAGCGTTTAATTGTGACACACATGTTGCACCATGGTGGGGATGGAATCCTAACTGGATTCTTATGTGCTGTGCTTTTGCATCTGTGCTTTTATTATTTACGTGAGCTACCGCTGCAAAGTGTAGATCCGCGCATTAAAAACCCGTAATGGGCTTGTCTGAGCTACCTCGGGTGGCAGTATAGCGTTGCCTTTGAGAAATATATTATCGTTTAGGAAATCAGCTGCTTGATTATATTTTCATGAACGAAGACGTCGTAAAATATATATTGAAGAGGACAGCCATAAGTATACAAGCATATGGAATGAGAGCGAACAAAGACAAACACTGCAGAAGGCGCCCGGACACCACCTGGACACCGCCCGGACTGCAGAAGACAACAGGCACAATTCTGTGCCCTGACGTCAGCGAGCGGCGCTCGCAGCGCCCCTCTAGGTCGTTCTCGGAGCTAATTGCTCTTTTCCATTGGCCGGCTGCATGCGCCAATAATATGTCCAACATCACGATTGGATGTATTATGCTCTTACGAAGAAATTTGTCCTGAGAACACTCTTGTGAATAAGGGTCCAGTTCCGCTTTTTGTAAGCATTATTCTCTATCGATCAAAGAGTTTTCATGCCATAACTGTTGCTCATCTTTGTGCGAGTCAATGACGAAGAGGAAAAAAAAAAGAATCATTATGAAATACAGCCGCAAGGCCCCCCATTCACAAATAAGTTTGCACACTAAAGCTGTCCGAAAGCACAGGGGCGCTATAAAGTTATTCCGAACTTTTCTATTCCATTTCTGCAATCAGCTCTCCACCACTGGTCCAAAATTTTTCGGGCCACCCCCACTTCGCTTGTCTGTCACGCGACGTCCGAAAAACCGCGAAATATCATCATCCGATATGATGTGTACGCACTGATTATGCAAGATCATACCCAGCGCTACGCAGTGTCGGAGATACATGCATCATAGATACTACCTTGGATACTCTTGGGGTATCTTGTATCTGTATCATGATACGTCTGGCAGGACAAGTATCCGTATCTCTATTTCCGATACATGAAAGAATGTATCGTGTATCTTAAGGTACAATATAGTGCTATGTCAACATCACTGGGCAAAACTATAAGCTTTGGCTGCACTCCGCTTCTCAACCTGATGCTGCTGCCACTAATCTACCTGAATAAAACTAAAGGCAGCGACATTCTTTCGTCTTTCTGCCAGAGCCCTCCAGCATGAGGTCTGCACGTCGCGATTGGTAGAGCAGTCACGTGGTGGCACTCTCACCGTCTCGACAAAAACAAGCGCGTGAACGTCTACGCGCAGCCGACCTTTTGTTTTCTTGATTTTTGTGTCTTTAGTTGGGTCGGTGCCATGACACTTCCTCGTATAGCCAACGTACTGTGCTACGTACGCCAATGCGTGCGGCGTTTCTCGCGCAGATTCTGATGCCGCTATGGCGTCGTTATGGAAGTTTCTCTTCCGCAGTGCTTTGTTACAAAGTCTGAAGAATGCACCGAAGGGATCGCCTTACGTCTAGTGGCTTTCACACATCAGCAATTTGAAGGATGTCGTGGATTGACTATTGACTATTGTGAACCAAAGCGTGGATTTCGCTGCTTCCGGGAGACTTGTGCACAAGGGGGCTATTTTGTGTACGTGATCGTTGCTCGCAAGCGCCAAAAGCAATTTTTTGGACTACATTGCATGCGTTAACAGTAACACGTTTATCGACAAGGTAAAACCCCACAGCGGTATTTGCGTCATCGTGCAGAGGCTTCTTATCGACGATCTTGTAATTAGATGGCGATCCCCTAGCTGGCCGGCAAACAGAGCCGCGACTACCATCGATTACAAAAGCGACAAGCAAAAACCGCTGATAGCGCAGCGTGTACAACGAGCTTTCATGTTAAGCAGCTAAAGCAACCCGAATAAATAGTTCCGGAATGAAAATATATTTACTTTGAGCTAGAAAGACAAAATTTTTTACACTAACAGACATTTGACTCAGATGAAACAAATGAAGCGTTTGCTGCTACAGTATACAGATCTATAATAAGAAATTTGCCAATGTATCGAAGTATCTTAAGATTCAAATAGAAATAATGTGATGGGATGCAATACGTGCGGTAGTATCTTGCTCAAATACATAAATACATCTGAAATACTTGTTGCCAGAGTATCTTGCATCTTATCATGATACAATTGCGAATTATGTTTGCGCAGCCCTGAATTCCTGGTACACAAAAGAAAATAATTATGTGAATTGAATTACGGGCGTTTGCGTGCCAAAGCCACGAGTGGATTATGAAGCACACCATAGTGGGGGACTGCGGGTTCATTTTGACCACCAGGGGATTTTCAACGTGCCCTCAATCAGGCGTTGTTGCAGCTCGCCTCCGTCGAAATGCGACCGCCGCGGTCCGGATTATATATATATATATATATATATATATATATATATATATATATATATATATATATATATATATATATATATATATAATTTTAGATTCTACGGCTTTTTTCACCATCAGCCCTCCGCATTTTATCGATAGCTTTCGGGCTTCTCCAAGAACGCCTGTGTGTCACGCGACGTCACGAAACTACGAAAACTCATCGCGTCAAAGAAACGTATACGCCTTAAAGATGCGTTACTATGCTTCCCCGTTCCGAAATAAATAGAAGATGGCTGCCCGCCGATCGCTCTGGCACTGGCTACTCGGAGCCACCGGGGAGAATGGTTTATTTGCGTATAATAATAATAATAATGAAACATTTTGCGTCGTAATGCAACGTTGTCCAGCCTTTTCAGCACTTATACGACGTCGCTCTGCCAGATTTCCTGAAGTCCTGGGGCTAAATTCTGCAAGCCTTTTCATTCGTAAGTGCTCTTCACCATTGCTGGCCGCCTTCGCTATCACTATGCTCAGCATAATGGTTGGCTGGACCATGATGTTGCGAACAATGCTAGCGAGAGAGCTTTTTTGTGAATACGGGCGCTGTTTTAGATGCATTTTTACCCTGCCGTTGAACGCCTCCGTAATTTTCTGCCAGGCACCGAAAGCTATGCAAGAAGTGCGCGCGACCAATCGCCAACGCTGGCACCGCACTCCTCATCAGGCTATCTACTTTCGCGCTATCTACTTTCGGCCCCACTGAAACCCTCTCCACTTCTGCATGCTCCGCGCCTCTGGGCCGGTATTTTGTAGCGATGCCTTTTCCGATTCTATGCTTTTTCAGGCTTTTCGCGCTTGGCCAGTGGTCAGAGCGACGGTCTGCCCACGTTATCAACGGGATCAGGCGGCCGTGTGTGGTGGATGATAAGAATAGCATAGAGTAAGGCATAAGGCATCGCTACAAAATAGCGGCCCTGGTCAGCCAATTTGATAACCAAACAAAAGTGACCTCCTATAAAACGAGAAGAGCGTTTAATCGGCCTGTTCAAACAATGTTGCGAGTCACCGCCCAGTGCTTACGACGGTGGTTATGTAAATTTATTACGTATCGTTATGTAAACAGATTGGAATAGCTTTACGGTATAGGGCCTCAGGTTCCGACAAATCCTGATAATGAACATATTACGAGTGAATTAAGGCTGCAGGCCAATGGCCAGCAGGTTTGACGAATGAAAAGCTTTGGCCGGGATTCACAAAGCTGCTTGTGCTCGTATTTACAAAAAAAAAAAAATGTTTTCTTAGGCTAAAACTCTTCGTGAGAGCTTGTGATAGCCGATCGTGATGCTAATTAAACATATCATTCGCAAAGGTGGTCGGTCAATGACAAACACCTCTTACGAACGAGCAACTTTGTGAATTCCGTTCTTTGTACGTAAGAATCGATTGTCATTTGCTTCACAGACAATAACATGGTCAGTATCGCGATTAGTCGGCAAGTGGTCTTATGAACCGCTATTTTGTATGAACTGTTTCGTGCAAACGGGCCTTCATGAATTCCACCCTAGGAGCCAAATTAACGAAAGTGTTCGTCCGTAAAATTCTTTAAATTATGTGCGTTTCTTTTCCTCCGATTCGAGGCCATATTTAAAAAATTTCTTACGCCAGAGCTGTGCATAAGACAAGCGTTGACGTTCGGCCCTGTTGGTAAGACTAATATGTGCACTTTTTCCTAATAAAGCTTTTGTTGAATTTAGTGCTTGTGCGTGTCCACTTGCTTGCCCTCGTTGTCAATCTACGTCTAGGAGCCCAGCCACATTCAAATAGAACCAATAAAGTTTTATCCATCCATCTATCTGTTCAATCAATCCTATGTATGTTAGTAAGAGCTGATATCAGCCAATAATGACGCCGGGCATATTATTATTACTGAAGGCGACCGGGAAATGGTAAGCACTTAAGAGCAAAAAGCTTGGTGAATGCGGTCCCTATTTATTTGGTAACATCCCTCCGGCCGATTGGCCCATCCTGGCGATGGCTGGATCGCGGCTTCGTTCGAGTCAACTACAAAGGGCAAAAAATATACATAGTAGATAGAATCGCAAGATGATACGACCCGAGGGCCAGCTTTTCGAGTACTTAATTTGCGGAAAGTGCTAGTGCGATCCCTTCTCATTCAGCGTGCCTTCGTTCTTGCTCGTATGCGCATCATGTGGCAAAGTGAACCGTCTGCTTCCGTATAGTCACATGTGACGATCGTCCTTGTAAAGGCAAGCCTGCTGAGCGCGGGCGCTTTTTGCTTCTCAACTTCTGGGTGTCTTTTAGCGACTGTTTCTGTGATTGAATTAAGGAATCACCGAGTTAGCGCATATACCACGTATACCATATACCACATAGACCATACTTCACTAACTGGGATTCTCCCTGTGAGCTGCGCGGATCATCTATCCGAATAATGCACAGGCAAAGTGAGTTGCTTCCGCGAGCGTCTTCCGTAAGCTCTCAAGCAACGTTGGTGGCTGATGCGTGAACACTCTACACATGTAACAACACTCTCTAGGGGTCTCCCTATAATAGCCTTCCTGCATTACAAGGCGCTTACCAATTTATCGTGAACGCGCTTATAGTCCTGAGCGTGTGTCCAGGCCTGTCTAAAAACACCTACCATAGGAACCGTCGTAGAAATCAGATCATTATAGATTCCCATGCTTCTATAGTCCCTTCTATAGCTCGCGTCTATATAAAGCTCGAATCCCTTCTATAGCTCGCGAGAGCTTTGCTGCCGTGCCAGGTGATTGCCTCCCTTAGGAGCGCAGCTTAATCCCGCTGTACTAGCCCGTCTGTGCCGACGGAACCAACCTGAAAACCGCCTTCCTGGTATATTGCCACGTCACAATTACTTGGTTCATGAAAGAAGTGCTTTTAGGCCAGCCCTGGCGTAGTTTTCGTTTGAGCTTAGTAACAACTGCTGCAGTGCTCAATATCACATCGAAACCATTCCTTTTGTAATTTTAACGTTTACATTAAATTTTACGTTAAATTCCTTGTTCATTAGAACTTTAATCGGTGCCAGAGATTGCCTTGTAAACTGCTCTCGAGGCCACGGTGTAATCATCGTAACGATGACTGAGTCCGTGAGGACCACACGTCACGCGCAGAATACGCGTGTAGTTTTCGCGAGGCCGCGGTACTTACGTCACGTTCTACTGTTGTAGACGAAACTACGTGACCCAGGCGGCCAGACCATGGGCGCTATAACCTAAAACTATTCCAAACATTTCTATTCCAATTCTGCAATCAGCCCACCGCGATTGGTAAAAAACTTTTTTAAACCACCCCCACTTCACCTGTCTGTCATGCGACGTCACAAAAGCCGCGATATCTCCCCATCTGATATGACGTGTACACATTGATTATACATAATTTGACTGAACAAAACAAAAAATAGTTATTTCTGATTCGACGCCTTCTTGCCATTAGCCCTCGGCTATTGGTCAAAAGTTTTCGGGCTGCAGCCACTTCACCTTCCGCTCAGGCGACGACACAAAACCGCAAAAACTTACCGCGTCAACGTCAGGCGTACGCGTTAAAGATGCATTAATACCGAACAAAACTGAATTTTCTTCGGAATAGCCACCCTGCCCCGTTCCGAAAGGAATAAAAGATGGCTGCCACCGATCGCTCCGGCACTGGCTACTCGCCCCTGCCGGAGAGCATGGGCTTATTTGCGTGTAATAAAACTTTTTCTGTGGCCGTGTAACGCTTTCGAGAACATTCGGCACGTTTACGACCTGGTTCTGCCAACTTTTCTTTGCTGAGGATCCGTTTTAGCGTCATTCTTAAGCTTCCGTTGCATGTCGCCGCGATTGTCGACCAGCCACCGCAAGTTAAGAGAAAGCGGTACAATCGCAGACGCCGGCACTACCCTCTTCATCCGGTTATCGATATTCGGTGCAGTAGCTCGGCCCCATCGAATCCCTCTCCACTTCCCAATCCTACTCCTCGCCTCTTGTGAGCTAATTCGATAAGACAGGCTGCTCAGTGCAGGCAATGTTATTCGTTTTTCAAGCAAACGAAAGTGACCTCCTATGAACGAGGGGAGCATTTGATTGGTTTGTTCAGACAACCCTGCGGGTGACCACCCTATGCTTGCCTCGGCGGTTACGCAAATTTGACGTCAGGAGATTGGAATAAAAACATATTGGAATAGTTTTACGTTATACGGCCCCATGACACATTAAGAGAGGGTATGCAGAATGCCGCTGCGCACCTATCTCTTTGTGTGTCTGTGTACACTTGTAGGCGGCTTTGAAACGCTGTGCTCGAGTAGACTAGCACAAGAAACTTTGCTTGGCAGTTGAAATGGTGCGTTTCGTCGGTAAATGGTGTACCCTGAGGCAGCAGGTAACGTCCGAAAAGACCATGGCGGGTCGAGGCGGCTCCGTTTAGGCCATTTCTGTCCTAAAAATTGGGACGGGTTCAGCCCAGCATGTTAATGGGGGCGAGTTTTCAGCCGCTGGAGAAACGTCGTGCCTGCGGGGGACTCGCCCAGCCTTAATAGCTGCGTCAGCAAGGCCTGATATGCCAAAAGGTGGAGTGGAAGAGACTCTGCTTCATTACTAACCTTCTTGATTGAAGCCGCGCCTGAGGAACTCCAATCGCCAAGCGAAGTCCCTTTCTGTGCACTGCTTCCAAACGCTCGAAGTGACTGGGTGATGGTGATATCAGCAGTAGATGATAGAGAATGCGGCTTGTTATCAATGCATAGTTAAAATTAAATATGGACATAGGATTGTTTACCCAACGTACACCTACCATGCGACGAAGCGCGTTGACTCTTTGCACTGATGCAGCCTCAACACTTTCAACTGTGCGTCGCGATAGTAGCTTGCGGTCGATGGTGATGGCCAGCAATCGAACACTAGTTGCACGACGCGTTGGATGACCTCTAATGTTCAGCGTCAGGCGGGTTGATATCGGCCTCACTCCCGGGAAAAGCATGAAGGCAGAATTTTCTGTTGATAAAGAAGACGGAATTGAAGGAAATGAAAAAATCACCGTCCAAGCACTCCATACAGATGGTTAACCAACGAAGCTGAAACGTGCGGCCCCGGTGTTTATCACTGGGTTCATCCCGATGGTTCATTAAACGACGGTTTGGTAGGCTGGCGGATCATCGGTACGTATTTTCTGCTTGCGCTCGGCTGCACGAGCCTGTTCTTCTGCCCGGGCTGCAACATCGGCACGGCGTCGACGACCTCGTTACCGGTTGTGTTAGTGGCGTTGCTGATCGAAAGCTGCCTGCTCCTAGGGAGTGACTATGACGCCTTGCCTGCCCATTTTGAAGCCGGAGAAAGTTACTGCGCGCGCGCTCGGCTGCGACGGAGAGCAACGACGTCACTACTGGCGCAGCCAATCACGCGCCTCCCTTTCTTTTTTTTTCGCGCATGACCATGGGGTTGCGCCGGATGTGTTTTCGGCGTACAGACAACAGACAGACGGAAGAATCGGCTAACCATATACAGCTTCGCTGTAAATGCTGACGCTCTTGTACGCCTAGCATTGACATCTGCCCCAAAAGTAAGAGCACCAAAGATTTTTCAGAACCCTAAGGAAGAAATCAGCATTCAATTTGGGCGATCCATCAGACTCCACGTGAAGCTTGTGTGACCCATGGACTTACTCGCGAAGAATCAACGCTATTGTGCCACATCAGAACCGACTCCGCGTACACGCTGGCTTCGTTATTCAAGACGGGACGATGCCCTTCCTCCTTCTGTGCTTTCTGTGGTGATATCGACGACATCGAACATTTCATTTAGCCATGCCCGCAGTTCGACACAGAAGGAAAAGCAATGGTCGACAGCCTGCAAAAGAATGGTCTTTCGCATGGGACCTTTGAAGACGTCGTTTTCGCCGGAGGGCCCGGGCAATCAGTAAGAAAGTGCAACGACTACTGATTGCCTTTACGCGAGACACGAGGCTCTTCGACACGTGGTGACACACATGGTGACTCTCATAGGAGGCTCAGGCGGAAAGATTGCCGGCTATGTATGCTAGGCTAACCCCGCCTGCAGCAACACCACCACCACATCGAAACAGCTGGCTCTGTCATACCCATATCATCTGCCACTAGTCTACGTATAGAGTCAGCGGGTATTATTTTCTGCCACGCTCAGCCACCGGGCTTCAGACTAAGCCGCTCAACCAGTCACACTGCACGTAGATTTTGTTTATGTTCCGGATCAGCGAGCTCAGTGGTGGCTCGTCGGTCATTTTGATCGGAGCACGAGCATGTATTCATTATTATTATTATTATTTGTTTTGAAAACATATATACACTTGACAGGAAAGGGAAAGCGAGGAGCAGGCTGCACCGGAAGGGGAACAACGCCTGCCTACTCCTCAGAAGGGAGGTGACAGCAACGCAGAAATGGAAGATAGCAAGGAGGGGAGGAAATAGGAAAGAAAGCGCAACAGGAGAAATCTAAAAGAATAAAGTAGAACACGCAGTACAGATCACACACAGTAGGGCCGGTCACTGAAGGTCGCGCTACTACAGAATGATAAATGGAAGAAATAGTATCGACGCTACAAACGTGAATCTATAGGTTAGTCAATTCTAGAAAAGTAAGTAGAGTGCGATGAGCCTGATTGCGTCGAGACGCACAACCACTGGGGTACAAACATTCGTCGAGTGTCGTATACCGCAGGCCAAGTCAATGGCTCACACGAACAACTCGACAGCGACATCAGATATCTGTGTACTAAAACCCACGCGCAGCATCACAGCGTAGTGTTACAGTGATTGCCCAGTCATGGTGGTATATGCATGGTCACATTTTCGCTAAGTGCGCAGCGCTACCGGAGCCGATAGCACCCGGTTTTACGGAATCGATACGAATACCGTTTTCGAAAGAAGGCGTGGTGACTCTGGTATCCACTGCCACATGGTGACCGCAGTGGTCGCCTTGGCGCTTCTGACGCCTTCAGTAATCATGATCGTCATGATTGATGGTCTATTTTATGCCCCCATCAGAACGAGCACCTCTCCCAAATACCTCTAATCTCCAATTACCTCTGTATTGCACCAGCTGACACCACTCTATTCCTGCAAATTCCCCAATTTCATCACTGCGAGTTTCGCAGCAGCAGTTGCGACTGCAGATGGCATACTGAATTGCTTTTCACCTGCAGCATTCTACTGGCTGCTCAGGTAACTGCTCTGCCTGGATCCCGGCATTCCTGAACTCAGGCATACAGGGTTTACGCCTGCGCGGGAGATCAGCGACGCTTCTCAGCAGAAGCTTATAGCCTGCGGATATCGTCGACTCGGCGTGTCAGCTTCCTGGATAAAAAGCCCCGCCAACTCCTTCAACGAGCCAGTTTTGCAACAGCAGCTGCGGCTATGGATGGAATACTGAATTGTTTTTTGCCTTCATGTGCGCAGACCTTTTGTTTGCTACTCTTATTACACGCTCTTATTGCTGCTTCCGAAATTTCGTGCAATTTAGAGATGCCTACGTGTGCCAAACTTGCGAATCGCATAGACGTGTTAGAAAATGTTCTTCACAACAAACTTGCTGAGGTTGTCGACGAAGTTGTCTCTCGTGCTAATACAAGGCTTTAAGCTCACCCCAACTCATCGGTTGAAAAGTTCGGAAATGAAATTGACGAGTTCCGCCTCAGCGTGAATTTTCTGAACGAAACAGTCGAGAAACTGAAGACCGGGCAAAGGGGGGGGGGGGGGGGGGGGGAGGAAAGACAGGGAGGTTAGCCAGTGTAAGTACCGGCTGGCTACCCTGTGCTGGGGAAAGGGGTAAATGGAATAAAAAAAGAAAGAAGAAGAGGAAGAGAAAGGAAACCGGAAAATTCACACAGTAACGCGATACTACGCGCTATAACACTCAAAGACGGTCGCACAATTCGCATGTCTTTTAAAACTTCAGCAAAGCCCTTAAGGCCCTGAGTGCCGAAGCCCGTCTGGACCAGTGTCCTAGAGATTTTTCCTCTGTAAAGGGGCGATTGTCCAGTTTTTCGAGAGCAGTCACGAGCACTTTTCTTGGCACTTTGGAATGAGGACAGTCACAAAGAAGGTGCTCAATCGTCTCCTCGCAGCCGCAGGTGTCGCAAGTAGGGCTGTCGGTCATTCCAATGCGGAATGAATAGGAGTTCGTGAATGCCACGCCGAGCCACAGGCGGCACAGAAGTGTTGCTTCCGCTCGTGGTTACCCTGGTGGTAGGCGGAGTTGCAGACGTGGACCCAATCTGTGGAGACGTGCGTTCGTGAATTCCCTGGTGTTCCAGAGATTCTGCGTAAGTTCGCGGGCGAGGGAGCGAAGACTTGTGGCTGCATCTGTTCGTGACAGTGGTATTGCTATAATATGGGCACCATCGTGGGTCGATCTGGCGGCGTCATCCGCACTGTGACTTACCGAAATTCCGCAGTGACCCGGTATCCAGTGCTAGATGATGTTGTGCTCCTTGTTGATTGCGTGATGGTGGAGTAGTCGGATGTCTGCGACTAGTTGCACATTTCGTCCGTGGTTGAAAGGGGAGATCAGACACTGGAGAGCTGCCTCCGAGTCACATAAGATGGACCATGAATGTGATGATTTGTGACCAATAAGCTCCAGAGCAGCACCGATAGCTGCGAGTTCTGCAGCCGTCCATGATGTAATGTGAGACGTGTTGAACTTAAGGGTGACAGACTCTGCGGGAATTACCACTGCTTCAGCAGAACTTTTAGAGAAGACAGAGTCGTCCGTGTAAACATGGATGCGTTCTTTGTGCTTGTCATATAGGAATGAAAGCACGGTCTGTTTGAGGGCGAAAGATGACATCTCCGTTTTCTTTTTGATACCGGGAATAACAAGAAGAGTCTGGAATGAATGGAGGCACCACAGCGGTAGAGATGGTCGCGCTGCAGGCGTGAAGTTTGACGGTAAAGTTCCATGGTTGGCAGCAATAATCCTGCTAAACGCTGAACGAGGTCGAGCGGCAGGAAGGGAGGCGAGATGATGCGATGGAAGTTGGGCGAAATGCCTGATATGGGCCCTATAACGTAAAAGTATTCCTATATGTTTTTATTCCAATCTCCTCACGTCAAATTTGCGTAACCGCCTACGCAAGCATCGGGTGGTCACCCGCAGGGTTTTCTGACCACACCAATCACACGCTGTCCTTGTTCATATGAGGTCACTTTTGTTTGCTTGAAAAACGAATAACATTGCCTACACTGAGCGGCTTGTCTTATCTAATCGGCTCACAAGAGGCGAGGAGCACGCTCAAGTGGAGAGGGATTCGATGGGGCCGAGCCACTGCACTGAAAATCGATAACCGGACGAAGAGGGTGGTACCGGCGTCTGCTATTGGTATGTTTTCCCTTACTTAGCTTGCGGTGGCTCGTCGACAATCGCGGCGGCATGCAACGGAAGCTTAAGAATGACGCTAAAACGGATCCTCAGCACCTTAGGAAGAGTTGGCAGAACGAGGTCGTAAACATGCCCAAAGTGCTCGAAAACCTTACACGGCCACGCAAAGAGCTTTATTACACGCAAATAACCCCATGCTCTCCGAAAGGTGCAAGTAGCCAGTGACTGAGCGATCGGCGGCAGCCATCTTTTATTCCTTTCGGAACGGGGCAGCCTGCGGCTATTCAGAAGAAAATTCAGTTTTGTTCGGCATATTAATGCATCTTTATCGCGTACACGTCACTTTGACGCAGTGAGCTTTTGCGGTTTTGTGACATCGTGTGAGAGGCAGGTGAAGTGGGCGCAGTGCGAAAATTTTTGACCAATAGCCGAGGGCTAATGGCGAAGAGGCGTCGAATCAGAAATAACTATTTTTCTTTTGTTCGCTCAAATCATGCATAATCCGTGTATACACGTTATATCAGATGGGGAGATATCACGATTTTCGTGACGTCGCGTGACAGACAGGTGAAATGGGGGTGGTCCAAAAAGTTTTTGATCAATCGCGGAGGGCTGATTGCAGAATTGGAATAGAAAATTTTGGAATAGTTTTACGTTATAGCGCCCACGCATCCTTAAAGCGTCGACTTGAAGATAAGTATTGATGAGGTGGTCATGCGCGATGGCTACTGTTGCTACCATGGATGATGCACATCTGGGAATACCAAGGCAAATTCGCAGAGCTTGAGCTTGTACAGACTGGAGGGCACGGAGGTTGGTCTTACCGGTCCCACCGAGTACAGATAAGCTATGGCGCAGGAGACCGAGGAACAGTCCGTTATAGAGTTGGAGCATCGCACTCACAGACGCACCCTATGACTTTCCCGCAAGAAATCTGAGCACGTGGGTTACCATGACTAATTCCCTTTTTAGGTAGGAGATATGAGGACTCCAGGAGAGGTCTCTATTTATTATCACTCTTAGAAAGCGGTGGGCCTTCTTGCAGGTAATAGGCTGTCCATTAATTCTTACAACGTACGGTCTCATTGCTTTGCGCGTGAAAGCGACACTAGAGCACTTCTCGGAGGACACCTCCATACCTCGCGCTCGAAGATAACCTGACGTTAGTGTGGCCGCTTTTTGAAGTCTGGCGCGCACCTAGGGACGCGTCGCTTTTGATGACCAAATGCATATATCGTCCGCATAGATCGACACATGGACGGATTGCGTGAGGTTATGAACCAGGTCGATGAGCACGAGGTTAAATAGAGTGGGACTCAAGGCTCCGCATTGTGGCACGCCACGGTAGGTGTTGTGTTGTGATGACGCACCATCCTCTGTTTGCATAAAGAATGACCTGTCCTTGAAGAAGCTGAATATCCATCGAAAAACAAGGCTGCCTAGGCCGACATCACCCAAGGCGTGGTGGATGGCTCGATGGGTTACGTTGTCATAAGCACCTTTAACATCCAGGAACATCGCCGCTGACAGCCTCCTTAGGCTTTTTTCGTGCTGAACAGACGAGACAAGATCTATGACGTTGTCTACAGAAGAGCGTCCGTGTCGAAAGCCTGCCATTGCGTCAGGGTAGAACTTGTAGTGTTCTAGATACCACTCTAGACGCATCAGCACCATCCTCTTCATCACCTTTCCTAGACAACTGGCCAGAGCAATGGGACGATAAGACGCCACGTCTAGGGGTGATTTGCCTGGTTTGAGCAGAGGCACAAGGCAGCTGGACTTCCATGCAGCAGGAACCACTCCTTCACGCCATGAACTATTGTACACGTCTAGAAGAGCGTGACGGAGGTTTCCAAGAGCTGCGTATGTCACCCCGTCAGGCCCAGGCGATGAGGAACATCTGCACGCTGCCAACGCCGCCTGCAACTCCTCGATGAAAAACAGATTGTCCATACGAGAATCCCGCAAGATCGGAACATCACGGGGATAACGTGTGGCGAACGATGGCGGTAGACCAGCAACCTTGAAACAGAAGACCTCCGCTACGCCGATCTCTCTACGACCTTGGTAGAGAGCCAGGATTTGAAGGGGTGGCGTTTTTGTGGTGATGTTCGAAGACCACGCACCGTTCTCCATATATGTGACAGGCGTTTATGCGGGTCAAGGGAATCACAGAAGGTTTTCCATCTTAGAAACTGCAGGGTGTTGATCCGACGCTGGATCTTCTTCTGTATGCGTCTCGCCTCTCTTAGGTCGTAGATGGACTTGGTGTGACGGTACTTTCGTTCCGCGCGACGGCGGATTGCTCGACGCCGCTTCAATTCTGCTTCGAATTCAGAAAACTTAGGATAGGCCTAAAAGCTCTTGTGGCTTCTTGAGCAGCGGCGTTAATTAGCTTCTCGGTGTTGCCAAGTAGACAGTCCTGGATCTCTTGGCAATTCTTCTCCATGAGCAACGTGTATTTAGGCCAGTCGATGTGATGAAGAACTGTGGTAGAGTGTGACTTGCGTATGCCGTCGATTTTAAGATATTTTGGAACGTGGTCACTACCATGGGTTTTGTTCTCCGTAAACCATTTCACACTGGCACTGAGGCACCTTGAAACAAAAGTTAAGTCCAGGCAGCTGCTGTATGTCAATCCCCGCAGAAATGTGGGACTGCAATCATTTAAGCAGCAGAGCTGATGGTCCGACGCGAAGGATAGTACACGTCTTCCTCGACAATTCGTCTTTAAGCTTTCCCATAGTGGATGATGCGCATTGAAGTCACCGGTAATAATCCATGGTCCAGGTGTCGCTGTTAAAATTGCACTTAGTCTTGCGTTGTCAAATCGACTCGAAGGTGAAATGTAGGCACCTACGAGCGTGAGGGTGACGTTCTTGCATTTTATAGTCAAGCATACGCACTGATTGTCGTCATCAGGTGCAACTGGGTGTACAAAATACGTGAAATCGCATCTGATATAAACGATGACTTTGCTGTTGTCGCTACAGGTGGCAGACATGAAAGCTTCATATCCCGATAGGCGGATGGCGCTCTCAATGTTTGGTTCACGAATGACGATTATTGGAAATTTGTTCTTAAAAACAAACGGATGAAAGTCTGAAATGCGGCATTTAATGCCTCTGACATTCCATTGGAAGATAGACGCTTCCTTGACCTCTTTAAGGAACGAATGTAGAGGATTATCCATGGTGGTTCTCAAGACCGGACAGTACCGGATTCAGGGCATCCAGTAGTTGAAGTGCCCCTCGAGCCGCCGGAGTGTGTATGGCGGTCAGTAGTACTCGTAGCGTGTTCATAAGGGCCCTTATCATGGGGACAACTCTTTTGTCCTCGTCTTGGTTGCTGCCAGAAGGTGAAGCATGATTCGGCCAGCGTGCTACATCTTGTCGCTCCGCTAGTGAATCTAGCCGTGGCAACCGCGTCCACTCCTCGCATGAGGCAATGATATTGGAGACTTTCTGCTTAGGATCCTCGTTGTTACTATTGCTAGTTGTATAGGGAAGTTTGTGGACTGTCAGTGAACGCGGTGCATACTTAGCAATAGCAGTGGGTTTCCTAGATCTCCGGCGACGTGAACGTCGACGTAGCATCTTAGCGGCAGCCTCCCTGTGCTAGGAACCATCCCTGACCATTTGCCTCAAGACTTTCGCCTCATTTTTCACATGTGGGCAATTCTTTGAAGTTGCATCGTGAGAACCTTGACAAATGACGCACTTTTGGTTTTCTGCGCTACAGGCGTCGGAGCTGTGCGACCCAGAGCACCGTGAGCACACGGCAGCATTTTCGCAAACCGCACTAACGTGCCCTATCCTTTGACACTTCCTGCACTGATGCGGTTTTGGCACAAAAGGCCGTACTATGTGTTGGAAGTGACCGACCTTGACGTGTGACGGCAGGCTGTCTCCTTTGAAAGTTAACTTCACACGATGCGAGTTTCCCAGTCGACGGGCTTGCAATATGGCAATTCCCTCTGTCGCCGGCTTGATGAGTATATGCAGGTCAGCATCGCTTATGGAATTAGCTACGTCATACACAACGCCGGTCGTAGAGTTATGATCGTCTTGTTTATAGCAGCGTACGTTGATGCTATCCAGTACCTCAACGTTGCTCAGAATGTCTAGCGCGCTGCGGTTTGTGACATCTATAGCGAGGATGTTCTTACGGGTGTTGATCCTTACATCCTTGATCTGACCCGGAACAAGTGCCTCGAGCGACACAGATGTGGCTTGGCGGTTAATCCGGTTTAGATTGTCGCTAGCAGACACAGACACAAATACAATTGTGAGGTCTGATGGCTTTCGTGTCGGGATTACAGTTGCCTTACTTGTGGAAGGAGATGTCCTGACGAAGTCACTGTCATCCGAGGTTTCTTCACTGGTCGCTGAGTATATCACAGTGTCCTCGCTGTCGGTGTCTCTCGGGCGACTAGACCGCTTTCTCGGAGCGGCTGCTGTTGACGTAGAAGGACCAGAAGCCCCTACATGTGACTCCACATCCATCGCCGTAGTTAAGAGAGTGGCGTCTCCCACAAAGTAGCTTGAAATTCGCAGAGACAAAAAAAAAAGAAGAAGAAATGAAGACCGGGCAAAGGAGGAGGAGGAGACAAAGGGGAGGAAACACAGGGAGGTTAGCCAGTGTAAGTACCGGCTGGCTACCCTGTGCTAGGGAAAGGGGTAAAGGGAATAAAAGGAGAAAGAAGTAGAGGAAAAAAATGGAAACCAGAAAATTCACACAGTAACGCGAAACTACGCGCTACAACATTCAAAGGCGGTCGCACAACTCGCATGTCCTTAAAAACTTCAGCAAAGCCCTTAAGGCCTGGAGTGCCGAAGCCCGTCTGGACCAGTGTCCTAGAGCTTTTACCTCTGTAAGGGGGCGATTGTCCAGTTTTTCGAGCTCGGTCACGAGCACTTTTCTTGGCACTTTGGCAAAACGAATTGATAGCAGCAAGCCGGGTTTTGACTGAACTCTGAACTTGAAAAGGGAATCGCTGAAATGGAGTAATATTGTAAAAATAATGTTGAAATCCAGGGTGTTCCATGCACTGTGGGTGAAAACTGCCTCACACTTCTGCAGCCTGTCGGGGAGAAAATTTAGTGTCCCGTTTCTGACTGTGACCAGTGGCTACGTCATCAAGAATATTGTTGATACGCATGCGCATGCTTGGTCTGCCTGTGTAGAAATACACATGCTTCTCGCAATAAAGCACTCTTTGGTTTCCTGCTGCTTGGCTGTTTACATGGTGTCAGAATCGGGGACGGCGGTTCGTTTCGCTACCGCCGCCAGTCGGTAATGAATGAATCCACGGACCGACCACAAACGCCCATTGCAAGAATTGCGTCGACTCTGCTACAGCCACCAAGGCCACTCGATACGACTGGAGACATGTTTCATAAATGGACCGTATGGAAAAGTGAGTTTGACCTTTTTGCTACGGCGACGGGGTTGACCCAGCAGCCTAAGGAAGTTCAAGCCGCAACTTTTCTGATGACGATAGGCGAAGACGCGAGACGAACGTACTATACTTTGAAGTTAACAGCGAAGATGAGAAGAAAAACCTCAAAATCTTGTTGGCAAAGTTCGAGGCCCATTACAAGCCATCTGAGAACCTAACCTTTAACGACTTCTGATTTGGCTCCAGGGACTAACAAGAGGGAGAGCTTTAATGACTGGCTCACGGAACTGCGAAATCTCGCGAGCAGATGCCAATTCGGTGAGCTCGAGGAACAGCTGATACGAAGCAGAATAATTCTCGGCATCAGAGATAAAGACTTCCAGCAGAAGCTCCTCTCGGAAAACCCCTCGTTTTCAAAAGCAGTAGAAATGTGCCGCGCACGATCACAACTTCCAGAAATCAGAGCCAGAACAGCCGACGCGACAGTCGCCGCTGTCAAAGCGAGTGCAACGCCTTGCGCCAACTGTGGTCTTGAAAGGCACACAAACGGGAAATGTGCGGCTCAGGGCAAACGCTGCAACAACTGCGGTAGAAGCAATCATTTCGCTCGAATTTGCCGTCGGACACAACAAAGATCAAGGTCAGCGGCACGCGAAGACAAACAGGTTGTTAAAGGAACTGAAGAAGAATACTTCCTCCGCACACTAGAAGCATATGCTATCACCAGTGAGGACTGTTGGTAGCGGAAATTATTATCACAGGAGCAGTGGTTGACTGCAAAATCGACACGGGAGCCAACTGCTGCATCATGCCTGAGACGATGCTCCGAAAGCTAACTACACAGTCGGCACAGCCGTGCTCGACCACTTTGCGCACCTTCTTCGGCCGCATGCAAACAGCTTTGCAGAAAATCACCTTGACTACATCTTACAAGGCTCAGAGTTGTCTAGCCGAATTTTTCATCGTACCCCAGACGGTGCCAGTAACAATCAGCGGAAATATTGCAGAACGCTTGGAACTGATATCCCGCGTACGCTCAGTCGACGCGGGACCAATGTAGGACCCAAGCGCCAGGTTTGGGGATGTATTCCAAAGCCTCGGAGAACTGAAGGGTGTTACGTACCACATTCAGCTCAAGCCAGGAGCACGAGACAGGGTCAAGCCAGCCCGAAGGGTGGCGGTTGCTCTTCATGAACGCGTGAAACAGGAACTCGATAAAATGGAGCACGACCTCGTCATCGCAAAGGTAATTGAACCTACTGCCTGGTCAAGTCACATGGTCGTAGTAGTTAGAATTTGGACAATGCCTTACTGAGAGAGCACTATCATATGCCAACATTAGAAGATGTTCCGCGCCTGTATGGGGCAAAGTACTTTTCAACTTCAGATGCATCGTCAGGGTTTTGGCAAATTAGCCTAGACGAAGAAAGTTCATTAATATTCACTATGAGCACTACCTATGGCCGTCACAAATTTCTTCGCATGCCCTATGGTATTGCCTCTGCCCCGGAAGTTTTTCAACAGGCAATGCGCCAAGTTGTAGAAGGCTTAAGTGGAGTCGCCGTTGTAAGGGATGACATTCTAGTCTGGGGAAGATCTCGAGAAGAGCATGACAATAACCTAACAGCTTTACTTGTACGCTGCAGGGACAACAATGTAAAGATAAATAAAAAAGTGCCATTTTTGGCGGCCGCAAGTTCACTACATAGGACATTTTCTCACACAAGAAGGACTTTGCCTGGATCCCGGGAGAGTGGAAGACATTTTGCAAGTACCGCCAGCGAAAAATTGTAAGGAACTGCAAGTTTTTCTTGGGATGATTAACTTCGTGGCGCGCTTCATCCTCAACATGTCTTCACTCTGGGAACTATTGACAAAGAACACGGCATGGCTCTGGACAGACGAGACTGAAGAAAGCTTCCAAGGCCTTCGCGCCTGTCTAACAAAGGCACATGTTCTTGCCTATTTTGAGAAAGGAATACCGCTGACGTTGTCGGTAGATGCAAGCCAGAAAGGGGTGGGGGCAGTTCTTTTGCAAAACGGACGCCCAATCACCTACTCATCGCGGTCGCTTACCGAAGCGCAAAACAAATATGCGCAAATCGAGAAAGAAACGCTAGCCATTGTTCGCGGTTGGGCAAGGTTTCAAGACTACTTGCTAGGGTAGCCAGAGGTCGTCATCGAATCTGATCATGGCCCCCTAGAGTCAATATTTAAGAAACAGCTGTGTGAATGCCCGTTACGCTTGCAGCGTATGAAACTCACTTTTCAGAGGTTCCCTATAAGAATCACCTACAAGCCAGGAAAAGAACTGTTCCTAGCGGATGCGCTGTCACGCTTCCCGAACAAGACGGAGCTGAAAGAAGAGTCTCTAGATTTTCAAATACATGCTTTTTCTTCGCTTCCAGTCTCTGATCGGCAACTGCAGGGAATCCGTGAAGATCTACTGAAAGATGGAACAATGGCTGAATTGTGCAGATACTGAAGCAACCAATGGCCCGAGAGCAAGCAACAGGTATCCGAGGCCGTAGCGCGTACTGGAATTACCGCGACGAACTCCATGTCGAAGACGGTCTCCTCCTAAGAAGCAACAAACTCGTCATTCCCCCAACAAAACGACCAGAGGTACTTCGTCTACTCCCCGCGGCACACGGGGGTGAAGGAAAAATGAAGGCAATTAAGAGCCAAAGGAGTAATGTACTGGCCTGGCATGTCGGCGGATATTGCAGCTCTCGCAAAGACGTGCCTACTTTGTCAAAGGGACAAGAGCAGGAACGCCAGGTTACCCATGCTTAGTCATGATATACCTACTATGCCGTGTAAAGTAGTCGGAGTCGACCTTTTCTACCACAAGGGCGATGAGTACCTTGTTAGGTAGATTTTTATTCTTTTTTTTCAAGGTCAAGCAGATGCGTCGAACAGCAAAAGCAGTGACAAACGTGTACATGCAGATTTTCGCCACTCACGGCATCCCAAAAAAGCTATGCAGTGATAATAGCCCACCGTGCAATGGTGCGTGCTTCCGCGTTTTTTTCTGCGCAGTTGCGCATCGTTCACGAGACTTCCAGTCCGCATTACCCTCGCGGTAACGGCATGGCTGAAAGGGCTGTCCAAGAAGCAAAAAAACTGCTCAAGAAGTGCCGGTATGGAACGCTGGAGTTCTACAGTGCCTTGTTAGAATGGAGGAACATGCCACGGGACGACCTCCTAAAGTCGCCCGCACAACGACTCATGGGCCGTCAGACAAGGAATAAACTGCCAGTACTTGACTGCCACCTCGAACCACAAACGGTGCCAACCGAAATGGTCCGAAAGCGACTCGACGAAATAAGGCGCAAACAACGCGTATTCTACAACAGAACAACGCGAAGTCTACAGGATATTAACAGGGGATTCACGGTGACTGTTTATGATACGACACACAGGACATGGGCACCAGCAGTTGTCATAGGCCCGGCAAGTACACCGCGCTCTTACGTCGTTGCGACAGAGAATGGGAAGCATCTACGACGCACGAGGGAGCACCTGAGATCAACAGAAGGACAAGCTTTCCCCCAGCAGAACGAGTGTACGATAGCGACCCCTCAACCGTGCAACACCGAGCAACAAGCACCTCAAGAGGCGCTCCGCAGAAGCACACGACAGCGTAGAGAGCCGCAACGGTATCCTCTCCCAGAACGCCACACATAGACAGTGCAGTGGAAGCTGTGCAAATTGACTTATTAGTTGGTTGTACAATCTTTCGTACAATTACATGCTCCTTTTTTCCTCAAAGGAAGGAAGATGTGACCAGTGGCTGCGCCATCAAGAATATTGTTGATACGCATGCGCGAGCCTGGTCTGCCTGTGTATAAATACACATGCTACTCGCAATAAAGCACTCTTTCGTTTCCTGATCCTCGGCTGTTTACACTGACAATGACGTAGACACAGCTCACTGCGCTCCTTCAAGGTCGACTACAAGAAAAGAGAGAGAAAGAAAACTTGATCGCGTTTTCCCGCTCACGAATAACAAGGCTGACTTTCTAAGCAAAGCACGAAGGACCCAGCCTCAGTCCAACGATATTGGTTTTTCAGGAAGCGAAGCAAAGCCTGCGTACATGAACGATCACCTGAGCCACCAGAATAAAAATATATTTTCAATGGCTCTGAAATTTAAGAAAAAAAAAGCAATTTCTGTCGACCGATCAACGTCATATTAAGGCCTGCGACATATTAGACAGCCGTGTATATCGAATTCGCGACGGAGAAGACTTAAGCATTTAAAAAAAAAAACTATGCGGATGCCACCTAGCGTGGCAATCAATGCAAGCGAAGCTTCGTGCTGTTTGCTTTAAGTGACGATAACTAGCGTTGATGTTGATGGCGAAATCTTACTTTCTTCAACGTTTAGTCTAACAAGAGAGCGGTGAGTTGATGTTAAACGGTACCTTGCGTGCACCATTGCTGTTTGTCTGCGTAGTACACAGAACACACAGGGAGAGGTGTTTGCTTGAGGCGCTGTTGTGCGCCATATTTCATAACCTCTGAGAGGATTGAGCATTCTCTTTGCCTCAGATGGCACATAGCATCGTAGCAGAAGTATTACACTTGAATTCGATTATGGGGCTGTGCATGCCAAAACCACAATCTGATTATGAGGCATGCCCTAGTGGCGGACTCCGGATTAATTTTGAGGCTGTGGTGTTCGTTATCGTGTCCCACATGCTAAGTGCACGAGCGTTTTCTATTTCACCCCCGCCGAAATGTGGCTTCCGCTGTCGGAATCAAATCCGCGACCCCGAGAAATGCCATAGCCGCAAAGCTACCGCGGTGGGCACACAAGTGTCGATTTGACGTGCAATCGCTTCCGTATACTCTCGCCTGGACCCTCCGGTGCCCTTTAGTTAATGAGGCTCTGCTTCTGCACGCCCTGTGCAAGTTGTCTGCTTCACATATTTTCATGGTGTTTATTTTTCAAAAATAGCAGAAACGTACTGTATCATACCTTGAAATTAAGTTTATCCAGTTTCCTTTCCCTTGTTTATATTCCCCTACTCCCTTCCCTCAGCGCAGAGAAGCCGACCGGACTCTTGACTAGTTAACATCCCTGCTTTCCTTTTATCTCTCTCTCTATCTCTCTCAAACCTCCAACCGCTCTCGTGATAATAGTAGTAGCGTTTCCTTGCCTTCTCTCGTCCCCTTTCCCCTGTCTTATCCTCCCCTTCCTGCCCCTTGCATGGGAAATGCCTCCTCTCCCCTTCCTCTCTACATTTCTGTCTACGTCCCCTCTGGACTCGCACGTTAGAGAGGTAAGCGCTGTAGTTTCTGCAATGCTTTTGAGGAGACTGACGGATCATAGCTGTCAAGAGGCTAAACTGGTGACGCCCGGAGAGCTCCAGAGGGCATTGTGAACATTCGACACAGTGGGGTCCAAACGAGTTTCTCGCGTCACCTTTCCTATCTGCCTCGCTCCTGTCATGTATACACACACTCTTAACCACCCCCCGATGTGGTGTGCCAGACAGCAGCTGCAACATCAGCAGCAGCAGTGGGAAAGTCGAAGGAAAAGCAAAGAAAGCTTCGCTTTAAAGGGCCCCTCGCCAGGTCTGGCCATTTTGAACTGACAAGCGCAGATCATACATTGCGCGATAAAGATCGTGTCTACAAAGTATTACATCGCTACGCGCCGCGGAAAGATCTGAAATTTCAAACCGAACGTCGTTTTCCTTTCTCCTCGCGGCCGCCACGCTCCAAACCGGAGGATGACGTACACGTGCTAGTGCACCTACGTACCCGTGTTCGCACTGTGACGTCGCTCGTGGTGACACGTGACTTCAAGAATTATTCAAGGAAATATCTGTTATTTGTGTAATATGTTGCTTTAAAAGACAAAGGAAAGCTTAAAGAAATAATAAAACAACGAAACCAAATGTCCGCATGTTTTGGTTTTACTTCGCACCGTAGCAAAAGAGATGCACTTCCGTTTCGTCTGCTTGTTCCAACGTCGTGCTGTCGCGCGCGCATACACCCGAAGTGTCATGTTTTACTCTGTTCGAGCGCGGAATCATGCTCTGTGATACGGTCTTGTCTGCCTCAGTATGCGTGTAGCACTGACTCATACTGCTAGTCAAGTGCCCTCGTGCACAGCACGCAAAATCGTGCGCTGCGCGAAACGAGACAATCGCAACCGCTCGCGCGACGCTGTCAGCGCAAGTGCGCCGCGCAGCAAGAAAGCGAGGAAAAAAAAAAAAATTGCTGCCGTGGTCCTCGCACGGTCCGGTATGGCAGAACGCAGGGAAGGAACTTGGCTTGCGGAGGCTAGACGGGGCAAGTAGAGAGAGTGTCTCGCTCGGCAGTGGAGCTCGCCTCCTGAAATCGTGGGTTCGTGGCACTGAAATATGTTTATCTTGGTTATTAATGAGCAGACTTGAAAAATATTTGCGACAGAACGCTCCCTAGAGCACACGTAACAACTTCCAGTGTATAACCAAAAGTTGCTAAGGGGCCTGGTGCGGGGCCCTTAAAGAAAAGGATAGCCCCTCCCACACATCCCACTCCCTCCACGTTGGCGCGGTGTCTTGCGGGCCGGCTGTGCACGTCGGAGTGAGCGTCGCGGTTTTCAGGGCAGGCACGCACGCTCGGCCACGCACAAATGTCAACAGCCTAGGAAGCAGGCGCGCCATGTACACTTTGCTACTGGATTTGATTTCCTCTCACCTCCGCTTGCTCAGATATCGCAACCGTGACCAGGCAGCCGCAACCAGCGTGTGAGGCGCACGCGAGGGCAAAGCAGCACGCCAGGCACGCCAATCAATGCTTGCCGTGCGCCATACGCGAAAGGGGACCCAATCGCGAGAGGGCTCGTATATAGGCGGCACACAGATGCGCCAGGGTGAAAAAAAGAGGGGGGGGGAGGAAGGGGTGTGCGCAGAGCACGCGTGGGTGTTCGACCTGTCCTGATCGGGAATTGGCTCGGTTCGTCGATCGCTGGCGTGCGAGCGCCGTAGTTCACGTGCATGTGTGTGCGTTCCGTACAGTCTGCGCTCACTCGCGGCACATTCTTTATTGCTCCAGTGCTGCTTGGGGCATCGCGAGGAAGAGCTTCGCACGTCGCTGGACGTGAGCGTGCCTTTATTTTTTTGAGGCAGCGTGGTCTTTTTTCGGCTATTTGGTTTACTTCGTTCACCATCGAGACGTTGAGGTAGCGCTTGCATTGTTTATTGTTTATTTCGTAGACATATTCGGCTAGAACAACGAATCGTAAATTTTTAACGGTATAAATCGCTATAAAGTATTTCGGCGCAACATGGACGCCGCAGAAATAAAGAAATGATCAATGCGAGAAATTTGTTTGCATCAAAGACAAAGCGATTATTCGACAGCTTTCGCAAATGCTTCTTCGTTGAGAAATTAAATGGGTTGTGTGAACAGTAATGTTTATTCGAAGCGTCATATTATAATTTATCACTCAAGACCGACATGCCGACTCGTTGCTTCTATACCCCAAGCGCGGGAATCCGCTAAAACGCTCATAACCAGCCAAGTGTTATCGTGAGTACGCTTAAACGTTCCAAGAAATATTTCATACGAAATATGCTAGAAAAGTCCGTTATCCGCTAAACGTGCACTTGTATCGGTAAACGAGCCAGAAATACGCTATTCTAGCGGAAAATCTGTTTATTAGGGGCTCTGAGTATCAAACATCTGAAACGTCGCTTTTCTCACTGCCCTACAACCAAGAACAAAAATAAAACGCAGCCCCTGCACTTACGCGCACTTCAGCAAGTGCCTAGTGATACTCGTGTTCCACCTTAACTTTGCACCACACACGCATCCACTCCATTGTTTATGATGGTTAGCAGAGAAAGAGAGAGATATAAATGTATTTACATAAAGGGGAAGAGAGGTCAGTCTGAGCTATAGCTTGCCGTTACCGTGCCTTGACTATTATCAAAAGATTGACAGCCGTTTACTCTTTCAACAACACTTCTACACTAACAGTTGTAAATAGTGGACTTGTATATGCGCTCCTCCTTCTCTAATCACCATCATTCATAACGGTCAGCGTAGAAGGATCACGGAGGTTTTCGGGGAGCCCAGAGAAGACTTTCAAACGTGGAAGCCGCTAGAGAGGACTCAACTCATTATTAGCTTGGGCGTGTAGTCTCAGAAGCGAAGGATGAAGTGTGTGTGTTTCAAGCGCTCCGCCCAGCGGAGCAAGCATTCTCCTTGCAGCACGTTAATTCTGCGGGGAAAACACTTCTCATTTTTATGGCTAACCTTCCCACCCAAATGACCGTCAATATCTGCAACCAAAGTGACCGTTGGCGCACAGTAAGTTATTAAATTAGAACTAAACAAAATAGATTCATAAAACGGTGGTTTCTCAGATGCGTACCTTATTCTCTGCTGTTGCCGGGCTCCAGTCAAACAAGAGTTTGCCAACTGTTTCCTCCTCTTACAACACTCTGAATTTCCTCCAACTCTGTCTAGCCCGCCCGCTGACTTGTTTGTCTTCGTCTAATTGCTTTATCGTGCTCGATATTCCATTTCAAGCCCATGCGTTGTCTGATGACTTGCTCTACCGCTAACCTCCGGCCAATACTTATTTCGAAACTGCCTCATAACTTGCAAGCGTTATAATAATAATAATAATAATAATAATAATAATAATAATAATAATAATAATCTTTATTTCTCTCTTTCCACAGAATACAGAATGAGAGCTGACGTAAGGGTAAAAGCCGCCTGCAGCGGCTTGAAAAAACCCGTTCGAACCGCAACGCTCGTTTAGACTCGCGAACACTAATTGCATCGCCCTGTTCAGGGAACGCCGTGATCCTTTTCAGATGGCATACGTGAAGCTTCCACTTTCACTCGCTTTGATTATAAAATCTAATAGTTCTACGCCCCACCTTATTCTTCTTCTTCTGCTCAAAATCTTTCGCAAGCCATCTTCTCTATACACAGTGCCGCGGCAGGTACCTGTGGTCTCGCTGGTGAATCCCATGCGCTGTTTTCTTTTATTGCGACAGCAATAATATGGACACACCATCCGCAATTCTGCCATCGGCGTTGGCGTGATGTTCCGTATAAAGTCCAATGGCGATAACACCGTCGACGCTGGCCCTACGCTCCATGTGCGAGTAAAAGCATGCGAGGGGAGCCAACGATCGACGGTTCAATCTCGCCCACTCGAAAGGGAGGTAAACGGGGAGGAAGCATGCCGTCTTCTGTCGCGCACGAAGCACCCGACGTTGCGGAGCATCGGGGGGAGGGGAGGAAGGGGGGCGGTGTTTTACTCGGGCTCCAACTGTGTATCTGGCGACTGCGCGCGGTCACCCGGCCGTATCTCAAGAGCGGTCTGCGTTAGGGGCAGAGTCTATGTGTGTCGAAGGCGCGTAGGTTTGTGCGTGCTGTGTGATCTCGGCGCTCAGTTTACGTTGAAGCGATAGACAGCAAGAAGGTCACTTCGCTCGCTGCTGCTGCCATGCTTCCTAACGCCAGCGATATGACAGCGAGTGTCCGCGGTCTTCGAGTGTGATGTATTCATGTTTGCTGTGCGCACTGACACCATGCTTGTTAACTTAGTTAGCAAGCGATTGCTTACAAGTTGATATGGTCGATAAAAGTAATATCCTTACTTCGTATGGCCGTCAGCTAATTTGCTATCGCAATCGATGCTTCGCTTTCGCCTTTCTGGCGAAACTCCGACTTTTTTTATGCTGTTCTTTGTTTTCTCAATATAAACCGTGCCGCTCAGAGGCAATGCGAACTACACTGTGGGGAAAAAAATAAATTGTTTTCTCTGTTGCGCTGGATACACAAAGCTCTTTCATTTATCCTCTAGCACAGTATATATATATATATATATATATATATATATATATATATACATACACTGTCAGTGGCACAAATTTGCATATTTAGTGCGAGTGCGAGTTGGATGGCGCATATATCGAAACCTGTGCACACTTCAAAATTTGGTCCTAGTGTATATGCCTTCAAACTAACCGACTGCAATTCTTAAATTGCAGTATGTACCATAAAGTACGTAATTAAGAAGGTAATTAGGGAATTTTCGTCAATGAGTTAATTATGTGCTTCGATTTCTCGTACAGTTAGTGTCACCTTCTTTCAATACTCCCACTCAAGGAATGGAATTATGCATCTGCTACCAGTGATCTTTTTTTAAATCTCAGAAACTTAAACATGATCACCCCGCATAATCAGTTCACAGCAGTCAACACGTTTCAGTATCATAAAATTGGGCCAAATAGTTCAGAACGAAGCGGCGACCTGTACATTTCTATGCGTGCCGTCGACCACCCATCGCCACTAACTCGTCGACGGTGCTGCCATCTGTTGCTAGATCTTGCGACGAATAGTATATGCTATCTATTCTGCAGAAATGGCTCTTGAAGAGCTCAAGTTGACCTTGAGTGACGACCCTTGAAATACGTTTCGCCACGCAGTTCCGCACCGCCACCGTGCGAAATTACCGATCGCACGAAGCGCTTCTTTTACACGTTTTATACCTGCAAGAAAGGCATTTAAACTTTTTTTTTTCGGTGGTCACGCACGTGCCGTCTCTTTGTGATGGAAGTTCCAGCCACGGCGTCCACTGCTTCGGCACGTGCGTTCGATGCCTATCATTATAGTCCATATGGAGACCGCCCCTTGCGGAAGCTTGCTCTATGAAAACCATCACGCCATCACGCCATTAAGTTACCATTAAGTTTTGCACCTTAGAGCGGCATATATTTCCTTATTGTACAGTTCCCTTGAGAAGCAAAGCACGGAGTGGTGTAACTGCACAGCCACGTAACAAAAGAAGCCATATCATCAAAGAGCAATACGATTGTCTCTGTTGAAACTACACCGAACTAGTGAAACACAGCAGGAAATGGCGAAACACAGCAGAAGCACTGTCACCAGGTGTTGCCTACTCACTTGATGCCTGTGCAACCACATTGTAAGAAGGTGACGGTGGGCCCGATCATTGACATGGTGGAAGTAATGCTCGCTCTCGATTAAGTGATTCTAGGTTTGTTTCCTCAGCGACTACAATGTAGCGTAGCTATGGTCAGGGCAACCCATCCCTATAGTCTCGACTAAAAGTGCAGCTTCTGGTGCAGTGGAACCGTGTGGATCTAGCTTGACTGAACTGTCGAATCTTTACAAAACATGCCAATACCGACTTGGTTCCGGTCCGAGGCTCGTCGGCCAGCTACTCCATCAATCGCTGCTTGGGTCGTTCACGAGCACCAATGTATCCCGATATTTCCGAATGGAAGTGGCATAAGGCAGTTTGTTTTACCTGTCCAAAGCATTCGTACCAGGGCTTAAGAGGTCACGGCTGTACCAAGTGTGGTTGCGAAAGGGAAGTCTCAGCGCGGAATTTGTGTGAGCGCTCGTCAAAAGGTATCGATTATCGAGATCCCAAGAGACTCCTGCAGCATCTCTGCGCTGGAGTTTCGACTACAGCGACTGCTTTGGCTGCTGCCAACGTTAGTAATTTCAATCATATACCATATAGTGAGATAGAATATTTCTGTGTGCACCATTTTCGCAAAATTCTTAATTCTAGGTCATCTTCATAACCACCGCGAGGGGGAAATACACATGTACTCAAATTTTCTGATGGTTCAACAGTTGACTTAATTTCCAGATCAGCGTTTGTAGTCCAATCTCTCGGCACACGCTACAGCTGAACCTCTTGTATGGTCTTTTTTAACTGATTCGAAACGAACTTTCGCATGTTTGCAGCATTCTGCCTTATGACATCCTAACGCTCTGTTGATTTATAAGATAGCAGATAAAATAGCTAAAGTAGAAGTGTCAGGCTGTAGGAATGGCTGACAAGAAAAGGCTAGAAACGTAGCAAAAGTAACCAGATATTCTTACCTTTAAACCTAGTCTCTTCAGTGTCAACCATGAGCTCCAGTATTCAGTGACAAAGATTTATTTTGTTTTTGTTCGTTTAGCGGCGAAACCTGACGGTTTGAATTGAGTTTACTTGGAGTGGTGCAGCGAATGGTTAAAGAGTATGCAAGTGTTCGCATTACAGAAAGGAAACGTGAGAAGCTGTCTTCCTCCGTGCGCTGCTGGGAAATACTGTAGACGCGACCCAAGTACTTGTTAGGGACATTTCCTGCTAAAAAGCTTCTTCTGTAGCTGGGGCTTCGCTATTGTCACATGCAAATTTGCACGGGCTAATGCCCTTTTTCCATGACGTGACTTACCCAATATTCGTGCAAAAATGTTAGTGTAATCGCGAAGTCACGGTTGAAACTCTGTATAAGTACTCAACATCATTAATTTCCATGAAGACCGATAAGTAGAAGGACGGTAAAAGATTTCAACTCGCGCGAAGTGCCCTTAATGTTCCAGCTGCGTTTGCGAAAGTCACGCTAAACCTCATGAAACATACCTGGCCACAAAGTAGCAAGTGAGTTATATTGTGTTTTGTATTTTTTTTGCTTCCCATTTCAATGGACATGTGTGGACGTAGACATAAGTCACAATGACATTGCACTACACGAGACCAGTTGGCAGTATTTGAAAGTACTCAATACGAAAGAACAGACGACACCTCAAGGGGACATTAAAGTACGCCCCTGTCGTTCCGTTTTAAGCGTCAACTGCTTACGCACACTTACTATAGGCTGAAGCGTATGGACGAGTTTACCTGGCACTTGCCATTTTTCGCACTCTGCATGTTCGTTTTAGGGATTTCGCTGCGTACCTCGCCACAGTGCTGAGCTGCATCGAAGATACATGCATCTTAAATACTATCGTAGATAATCTTGGAGTATTTTGTATCTGTGTCATGATACGTATATCAGGACACGTATCAGTATCTCTATTTCCGATACATGAAAGAATGTATCGTGTATCTTAAGGTACAAGATAGTGGCTATCTCAACATCACCGGGCAAAACTATAAGCGTTGGCTGAACTCCGCTTCTCAAGCTGATACTGCTGCCACTAAGCTACCTGAATAAAACTAAAGGCAGCGACATTCTTTCGTCTTTCTGCCAGAGCCCTCCAGCATGAGGTCTGCACGTCGCTATTGGTAGAGCAGAGTCACGTGGTGGCACTCTCACCGTCTCGACAAAAACAAGCGCACGAACGTCTACGCGCAGCCGACCTTTTGTTTTCTTGATTTTTGTGTTTTTGGTTGGATCGGTGCCATGACACTTCCTCGTATAGCCACCGTACTGTGCTGCGTACGCCAATGCGTGCGGCTTATCTCGCGCACATTCTGATGCCGCTATGGCGTCGTTATAGAAGTTTCTCTTCCGCAGTGCTTTGTTACAAAGTCTGAAGAATGCACCAATGGGATCGCCTTACGTCTAGTGGCTTTCACACATCAGCAATTTGAAGGATGTCGTGGATCTAAGTTTGACTATTGTGAACCAAAGCGTGGATTTCGCTGCTTCCGGGAGACTTGTGCACAAGGCGGCTATTTTTTGTACGTGATTGTTGCTCGCAAGCGCCAAAAGCAATTTTTTGGATTACGTTGCATGCGTAAACAGTAACACGTTTATCGACAGGGTGAAACTCCACAGCAGTATTTACTACAACCTGCAGAGGCTTCTTATCGACGATCTTGTAATTAGATGGCGATCGACTAGCTGGTCGGCAAGCAGAGCCGCGACTACTATCGATTACAAAAGCGACAAGGAAAAATCGCTGATAGTGCAGCGTGCACAAAGAGTTTTCATGTTAAGCAGCTAAGACAACCGCAATAAATTGTTTCGAAATGAAAATATTATACTTTGAGCAAGACAAAATTTTTTATACTAACAGACATTTGACTCAGATGAAACAAGGTTGGTCAGAGTTAAGAAATTTCCAAGCAAACATTTTTGTGCACACGTGTTTGCTGCTACACTACGCAGATCTATAATAACAAATTTGCCAATGTATCAAAGTATATGATACGAATGAAAATTATTGTATTGCATGGATTCAATAATGGCGGCAGTATCTTGTATCTGTATCTCAAATTCTTGTTGCCCGAGTATCTTGTGTTGTATCATGATACAATGGCAAAGTATCTATTCCCAGCCCTTACCTCGCAACTAATGGTTAAATAGAAAATGTAAGAGACTGAGGCTCTATTTCGATGTATTTTGAACCCTTCAGCGCAGATTCTCGAACAGCTTAGGCCATCCGAGTCAAACATCTGTTGCCGTTTCGATACCTCTCATGCCACCCAGTCCAAATCGCGTGCCACGCTTCTTTCTTCTCGTCATGCATACAGTTTGCCCGGATGATCAAAATATCGACGCGAGAGCAAGGGCGCTAAAACGCAAAGCTATTTCAAACTTCTCTATTCCACTTCTGCAATCAGCCCTCGACGATTGGCGAAAACATTTTTGGGCCGCTCCCACTTCGCTTGTCTGTCACGCGACGTCACGAAACAAGGATAGCACCCCATCTGATGTAATGTGTACACACTAATTATGCATGAATAGCCCGAACAAAAGATAAATATTTATTTCTAATTCAGCGCCTTTTCGCCATTAGCTCGCTGCTATTGGAAAAAGTTGTGAAGCTGCGCCCACTTCCCCTGTCTGTCACGCGACATCACAAAACCGCGAAAACTCAACGCGCCAAAGGGACGTGTACGCGTTAAAGATGCATTAACATGCAGAGCAAAATTGATTTTTTTCTGACTAGCCTAAGTCTTCTCCAGTCCGAAAGGAATGGAAGATGGCTGCCCGTCGATCGCTCAGGCGCTGGCTATTCGCATCTGCGGGAAAGCATGGATTTATTTGCATGTAATAAAACATCTTGCGTGGCAGTATTACGTCAGCGAGCTCTTTCGGTACGTATACGACAGCACTCGGGCAACTGTACTTTGTTGAGGATCCGTTTTGGCAGCTTTCTTAACCTTCCGTTGCACGCCGCTGCGATTTTCAACCAGGCACAACAAGCTACGTAAGGGGAAGCGGGCCAATCGCAGACGCTGGCACCACCCTCCTCATCCGGTTATCCATTTTCACTGCGCTGGCTCATCCCCATCAAAACCTTCTCCGCTTCAGTGTGCTCCTCGACTTTTGTCAGCCAATTAGATAAGACAAGCTGGTAGCTGGTCAATGTAGGCAATTTTATTCGTTTTGAAGGCAAACAAAAGTTACCGCCTATAAACGAGGAAAGTGTTTGGTTGGGCTGTTTACATCGCGCTGCAGTTCACCGCCCGACGCTTGCGTCGGTGGTTGCGCAAATTTAATGTCAGAAGGTTTAATAAAGACGGATTGGAATAGTTTTACGTTATACGGTCCCATGTTTCGCCCTTGCTTGCTGTAATTCATTTGCTTACAGCTGCGGAATTCGCTACATGACTACCGAGTATATTAACTCCGCTTCCTGAACCTGTGAAATGAATGCCTGAAACAATATGATGAAAGGCGGGCCTTTCGACTACCTATCTTAGAGCGCAGCTCTTAAGCGCCCGTTCCTGCGGCGAGCGTCGGCCTCGACGTCAGCGTAACCGCATGAACGAGCCCAACACTAAAGGATAAAAGAGTGAACGCGGAGCGGCATGTGAAAGACGCGAGCTACGAACGGCGGAGATCAATGAGAGCGGCCCCTTAAATCACGTGCGCGCGGGAAACTGGCGTCATGCGGACCCGCCCCACCGCTCAATGCGTACTCGTATCTTGCGTCAGCCAGACCACTCGTTTCGTACTATCGTCTGCTCGCGTCAGCTCTCGCTCGCGCCTGTTTAGTTTGCTTGGTTTGGTCTCGTTCGTGCTTGTTTCGATTGTCATGGCTTGAGAATGTTATTTTACAATGATGAGTCTAAACCGAGACGTCCTGATGCAAATGTCTTTGCAGACAGTACGCCATATCCGATTCTTTACGATTGGACGGACCCTGAATAGAAGGACGCGGAGGCGACACCCATTACTGATGACGCTATCAATAAGGCATGCGGCGAGCGCGTCAAAACAAAGCGCTGCATGAGCGGAGGTCTGTCTGCGGTGGCTGCCCCGAATCGCGCCCACACATCCCCCTCGCGCTGCCTTTCGCGATCTGCCGATTAGAGAGGCAGTCGTGCCACACTTCGCTCGTTTTCAATGTGCCGCACGAGACAAATTGTCCGCGCCAGCCAATATATCGCGAAATAAAAAAACGTATAGATCTGCGTTGGAATTTCGCAATATATGGGGGTATGATAATCGTTGGTGCATTTTTATTGTTAAAGTAGGTTACAACCACACTTCCCCACAGCACTGAATATAAAGGGAGTTTGCGTGCTTACTGGCGAAGTACTAGACAGGTAACGAAGCCGACATGTCCCCTTGTTCTTGCGTCCCTTCGGTACCGCATAACACAGTAATGTCCCGATAACGCTTGTAAGTCGGCTGTTGGTGCCTGCTCCATTCATATGGTTGGTCGGATCCATAACTATTGCTCAGGTGACGAATAATCACTGTGGGCCGTGGTACAGACTGGGGAGCCCAGATAGTGTTGTTTCCCATCTTAGTGTTGTAAGCGGTGGCGATGTTCCCATTATGTGTCTGCGAGCATGTGAGTGTGTGTCATAACGGCAAGAGAGTGAGTGAGAGAGAGAGAAAGAGAGAAAGAGAGAGAGAAAGAAAGAGAGAGAGGAAGAAAGAGAGAGAGAGAAAGAAAGAAAGAGAGAGAGAAAGAGAGAAAAAGAAAGTGTGTGTGTGTGTGTGCGTGTGTGTGTCGAAAAAACGCTCGAAATGCCCATGGTTTGTGTACAACGCGGTTTGAATAACTGTAACTTGTGTAATGCTGACTTGGCTTTACGCTGGCAATGCTTACTGAGATCAACCCGTTGAAGGAAAGGTACGGTTCTCTTTATGGTAATTTTTAGGCTATAAGACTACTTTAACGTAATGTCCGAGTATGACTACGTCAAGTTGATAAAGCGTGTTGTAGGTTTTATGTCATAAGAACAATTACATAAGAAAACTTGATGCTCAAAGTAACAATGCCGAAATAAATAAATAAAAGCCATCTGTATGTACCACTAAAGTAAAAGGGTTGATCAAGTTCACTTTAAGTGGGGAGAATTCGTGTAAGAGTAGGTGTACTGTAGCGCGATTAAACGACAGGACAAAAGAAGACGCGTGTCTCTTTTGTCCTAGCTGTCTTCTAATCGCGCTACCGTACACCTATTCAAGATGCGTTACCAACATGCCCAAATTGCAACCCTCGTATAAGAGGCAACTTGAAAAAGGCAGCAGGCCATGCGTGGATTTATTGAACCAAAGGTTAACCAAAAGGACGACTCTTCATGGCTTGTTAGGATAAACAGAAGCGAGGACGATACACTAGAGGACCAGAACCAGACGAAACGAAGCACTTCGTTGCGTCTGCAACTTCATTCGCTCTGTGTGTTGCCCTCGCTACTGTTTTTCCTAACAAGCTATGTTCCAACCAGTCCACGTGAACACAATCCTGCAAAAAGCCCTTCATTTTGGCTCACTGTTATGAGTGGTGTGGCTTCATTATTATTTTATTTTTAATCTCGATCTGCACTGTTCTGTCTGAAGTGCTCCGTTACTGTGTTCAACTGTGTCTGGCCTTATCTCTCCTTCACTTGTCGCATGCAGTAGCAGTGAGGACCACTGAGGCACGGTGTAAAAGATTCCACGTGACATCCACTGAAGGATGCAGTGTGCTTTCCCTTGGCTCCGACTTGTCGCGGGCGCCTGATCCCCTGATCCCCCGACCTAAGGAAAGGCTTCCGCGTGGAAGCCCCATGACCACTTCGATGTCATTCGTATGTGTGCACTGACATGTCGGGCTGACTTTGCCGGTGCGTGCGAAATGCCGTGCCAGCCGTCATGATCTCGATATTGAATTACTGCTTCGGCTGACTGCGTGCTACATTCCAGTAACAGCGAGTCAGACACCGGATTCACGTGTGTCTAAGTTGGTAAGATCTCCATGCGTCAGTGGCCACAATTTCGCTGTAATGTCGTTAGCTATCGCCATCAACTTCCCTACTCGTGCGAACAGTTCCGAATGGTTTTATTTATAAGAGTTCAGAATGGTAACTGAAAGCATGGTTTCAGCGCACGACGGTTATGAATTCGCATCCGATGATATAGTTATTACGTTGATTGAGTAATCACGCTCTTATATGGATCCCGCTCTGGGTTATCAAGGGTAGCATCTACAGATACAAAGAAACTCCGAGGCTACTCTCTCTTTATTTTGAACACAGGAAGCGTGTGTTGTAGTTCTCGGTTGTCTGTATGCGAAAAAGTACTCATAGGTCATGCGCATGCAGAAGAGAGACTGATTTCCAAGCGCTACGAGATTCTCCGAGTTTCTTTAATTGATGCATAAATAGTTAAACAAAAATTACGCGACCTCAGCAAATGCGTTTGTTGCCCGCAATAACTCTTATGAAGGAGATTGCGTGCAATGCCACGTTTTCCATGAGTACGTTTAGGCTGTGGTACGGCATAAAGTGGGTCCGCACTCAGAATCATGCTCACGCCGTTACATGACACATTTACATAATGCAGGGACTCAGGTTGATTCGAGATTTAGTGCCCGGACGGGGCCCTCGGGCCGGGCTTTGTCTGTCTGGAAATGGTGCACACCGGCTGCGCACACACTGGTTGAATGTGGAAAAGAGCCTGTGTCTTCTACTTTGCTTTCTTACTGCGCTCATGTTCAATTCCTGCGTGCGAGCTAATATCTTGCGACACAGCCAAAGGTAATAAGCGCCTTGAATTCTAGTTGGAAATGCCATGCTATGAAAGAAATCGCAGCAGCGATGTAGTTGTGAATGCGAGAGAAACGTGTTAGCATTACGTGGCACCTCTTTGAAGTCCCGAACCCATGTTATAAACTGCGTTCCCCACATTGCAAAGTGCTGTTCAGGAGCTCACTCGAGACACGTCCTGCCTCTTCGAGGAGCGAACGTATTACAAATGGCGCCACGTGAGGCGAACCTAAATGAACCAGTGCTGCGGAGCCCAACACGAACAACACGTAGAAGTGATATGAGGTACTGGCCGCGATGTATATCCTCTTGTGTTCTTGCTGTGTTTTGTTCGCGTCACGTTCTGCTTTTTATCTCTGTAGATATGAACCGACTAGCTCAGTAGCAGCCCCTCTTCGAGCCTGCCGTGGACTTCGTGAAGGCCATAATTAGACGTAGGAGTAAGCCCGCAATTCACTGGCAATAACCATGGTCTCGGAAATGGTGCCGCGTTCGAAAGAATGCCGACTCTCAGGCCCTACACAAAATCACTGATTGCACGCACATTTCGAAGAAAGTGTCACATTATTGAGAGATATTGAGCAGTGAGCTATAAAGATTGGCGATTCCGCATCTGCAAACGTACTGGCTTTATCAATGAGGTTGTGTCATAAGGAAGTCCCGGGAGTATAGGGAATGATGGTGACCGCAAAGTATGCATTTGTCGGGAACCCAGCACTGGGACTGGTTTTTTCTGTGTGCTGTACAATGACGATTCTGGTGCAACCACAAGCGAGGATTGAAACAATTATCGACTGTTAAACGAAGACTTTGTAGCATTTAAATTGTAATCGACTGCAATCGACTGTAATCGCCGTGAGCGCAAGAATTTAGAAGCAACAAAAAGATACTGAGGTCACCAGATTGACGCATGTAGCTGTCTCTGCATTTTTATGTGATGGTGCATATAGGAAAGGGTGGGAGAAGGGGAAGGGGTGTAGGAGAAGACAGAAGAAGTGGGCGGATAGAATAAGACACGCTAACGTGTGCCACACAGCCAATAATAGAGGCTCTAGTCGAATCGAAGGCACAAGAGCAAGAAACGGTTCCTAGGACGGCAATTCACGTCGTGAACACTTATATTTATACTATGGAATAGCTGTACTTACGCATTACCCATGCTGGTTTTCCAACAAAACAGAATTGTAAATAAAATTCGAGAATGCTTCGTATTTTGAATGAAACACACTGCCTGCTTTTCTTTTGCGCTACGTGGTTTAATTCGTCGTCCTGCTTTTTCTGCTTTCGCTTGGATCGCCAGACTTTTTAAAATTAAGAGGTGTCCCAAACACACGCAGTTAGCGTGGAAAAGTCACGCTTTAGAGGGTAACATGAATTTCAAAGCCATACGCCTCTGTAAATCTCTAGTCGGTGGAATGATCCCACATATTTTCTTTTTGTCCTTTACTAGAATGCTGGAACAAGCAACGAACATAAAAGGAGGCATAAAAGGAGCCGTTCAGCAAAAGTTACAAGCTGGCCTAACACTAATTAATGATTTTTTGAAAAGCAGAGGTAGGATTATTTCAAATGAGAAAACTGCGGTACTTCCTTTTACAATGAAATGCCTCAGGAGATTCCAGCTCGTGCTAGACTCACTCTCAGCGCCTGCATGCGATACAGCACAATTTCTTGGGTATTATCATAGACTGACGGCTATTATGGGCTCTCCAAGCAAAAGCATTAGAGGAGAAAGTCAACTCCCTAATCAACATTCTTCGTCGATTTGCTGGAGTGAGATGGGATAGTTGAACCTCTTCCTTATTACGCATTCACTCGGCGATGATTAGATAAAAAATAGCATACTCTGCTCCTGTGCTACATGGAATATCCTGCAATCTAGAGGAAACAATTCAAAGATTGCTGGCCAGAAACCTTCGCATACGTCTTGGTGTTCCGCATGCATCTGCCAGTGCTTTGGTAATTGCTGAGTCCCGCCAACCGATTTTTCATGCACTAAGATTTACGGAAACTTGTCACCTTTTTCGTTTGGCTACACAACACGCTTATCATCCACTATTCCAAGACCTTCAGGATAGAACTGCTGCACGCATGCATGGAGAAATATGGCGGTACACAAGTTTACTGCCTGCTTACCAATACTGGCCTACTTGCGCAACTCATCCTCCATGGCAACTAGCAATTCCAGAAATAGTTACTATAATTCTTAGAGTAGGTCGCAAATGTGATATGCCCGTCGTTGCGACAAAGCAATCAGCTTTATCACATCTTTACACTAAGTACGTAGATCGCATTCACTTGTATGCCGATGGATCATGCCGGAAACAAAGCTCTACATATGCGTTTTATATATTGCAATAGAACTGCTTGTTGGCCTAGTTGGTGCTTGCTAAAAGACATGTTTTTTTGCCGCAATTGAACATTCACAAAAGAAAGACACATAAAGACAACACGGGCCGCCCGTGTTGTCTTTATGTGTCTTTCTTTTGTGAGTGTTCAATTGCGGCAAAAAACAGGTCTTTTAGCGTTTTATATACCTGCATACCAAGAGAAAAAAGCTTATGAGCTTTGCCAGTTTACAACGTCCACAACGGCAGAACTTTACGCAATACTTTGTGCTTTACATTGCATATGTCAGCAGTCAGAACCACTTCGCTGGATAATTCTGAGTGACTCGCAAGCCTCATTGCTGTGCTTAAATGAAATCAGCTTAAGAAAAGTAAAAAGCAGATTTACATACGAAATGCGGAAGACATACGCCATAGCGAAATATCTACAACACGACATCATTTTCCAGTGGATTCCAAGTCACTGTGAAATCATAGGAAGTGTAACAGCTGATCATATGGCACGTGAAGCACATCAAGAGTATGAATTATCACTACTTCCACTAGCGGCAAGTGATACACGGTGTCTATCGTACAAACTATGTGGTAGATTGTCCAAGGAAACTTGGTTCATAAATGATGCGCAGAACTCTCAATTATATAATATAGATCCTGAAATAGAATTCAATATTCCGTTTAAAATTGGTCGATCTGTCGCAACAACAGTTCATAGCCTTCAGCTAGGCAATGCCTATACTAAAATCTTCCTGTATAGGATAAGAAAAACTAACAGTGCTACATGCTCATGTGAAGGGGCTGAAGAAGACATAAAACACCATCTTCTACACTGCAAAAATCATGATGCTCCCCGCAAGAACATTTCGAAAGTACTACATGGCTTGGATAGACGGCCACTAACCTTAGGAAAAATATTAGCTCCTTGGGCAACAGAAAAACTGCAACCCATCGTTATGCGCGCCATAGTACAACTTTTGGAGGAATCAAAAATATCACAAAAATACTAAGTCATACAATAGTTATTGCTCGCTTTGTTATTATTAACAGGCGCCCTTCATTACATGTTCATTGTGTCTTCGTGTTCATGTAGCATGTGTATTTGTTGCATTTAGAGTGCGGCATTCAAGTGCCCAAGACCTTCTGTGTTGGGCACTTGTTCTTCTGTTGCGCCTTTCTGTTGCGCGAAGGTTTATTTATATTGCGGTACTGAGACTTAATATGTGAATGTTCGTACATGTGTTTATTAGTCCAGTTTGGCGATTGTTGACAACTTTCCGACGATACCTATCCGTTAAGAGAAGAGGAGTAGCCGGCGCCGCACATAGGCCCCAACCTATTCTGAAATACATTTAATAAAAAAAAAAGAAGGCACTGATACGATGAAATGAATATACTAGAAAATTGGTTTTCTTTCCGAAATTTAACGTCTCTATTTTACTTCTAGAACTTGCAGGTCGAGGTTGCTTCGCTTTGCGCTACTTATTGCGTCGCAACCGGCATGAGCGAGCCTGGGACAACACTATCAACTACACCCTTTTCCATGTTGCAGAAACCTACTTTCACGAAACCTGTTCACAGAACAAACAGCTCCGCCACCAATATATTGCCTGCTTACTTTTCCCACTATTTTTCCTGTCTGCACCTGGCTGCAAGCGTCGACTATCCGGTAATGTCAGGCCAAGCACGTCTTTCTCGGGTCTATAGGCTTCCATGGGCTGTGAGCGCCGCACAAAAGAAAGAAAGAGGTAATATAAGGAAGCAACTCGCAAAAGAAATTTCAGGAAAAACTCTTTAGGACAGAACCACCAGCGCATCAGCGTTACCTGATATACCATACTGTAGCCATTCGCAAAGAGTGAGCTTTTCCCCTGCTCCCTTCGCGGCTGAACACGTCTCGTTGAAGCGGTACTTAGTGGCAACACCTCTTCAAGTGAAGCGGCCCTAAGGCACGTCTCTCGTTACGGTGCGACCCATGGCCGTGCAAGAGACGGGAGAAAGTACCACGGTCTGTACGAAAAGAACGGGTGTTTGTTCTCTTGCTGAGGAGAACGAGTGATCCACAAGATACTGCTGGTCCAGAAAGAACCATGTTGCCCGTATGCCCATTCGACCATGAAGCGATAGATAAAATTACTGGGAAGTAAAGGTTTTGATCAGCCGTGAACCTTCTGCTCTGGCCGAGCATAAACCCGTTTATAATCGCCAACATTAGGCCTTGGAAGGGTTTTTGGCATTTCGTCTTTTTCAAGGGGAAGGAATTCTCGTACAGCAGGAATAGTATAAAGTAAAATTGGCGGACAGTTACGTCGGAGAAGCGTTTGGCTGTGTATGCGTTTTCCTTGCTTTCGAATATTCTGAATTGTTTCGTTTTAGCGTTGCTGCAATTCCTTGAAATGTGGAACACTGCTTACACTTCTGACTTTTCTTTTTGCTTAAGGTCCCCTTGTTTCTCACTCCTCTCTCGGAGTTAATAATTTGACGGTTGTTTACTGCATGTAAATATTCGCGAAGCAAGAGACATCCGGCGCAATGTGCTATAAACTGCAAGCGCTAGCGTAATTCATGCTTCTTTCACTTTTGACGAAAAGGATCAAGCTTTTTTGCATATATGAACAAAATAAGAAAATGTGTAATAGCATTTCGTAATTTGATATGTTTGCTTGCGCGAAGCAATGTATTTTTGCAAAATAGTACAATTTGACCTTCGCCAAAGCACTGCGATCCTTTTATAGAGCAGCAACAACCTAAAAAATTCAGTGCCCGTCCACTCTGTGAAGAAGGATGACAAGCGAAGCTGTGAAAGTGGGCCCTCTAATGGCAAAATGCAATGTCGCCGCGGCTCGGCCCGGCATTTCACTATGTTCGGAATCGGCCCACGTATATAGGGATGCTTAACGCCTGCTTCACCTCCGCTGCGGGTCGGCCCGTCATTGCACTATCTTCGGGATTGGTCCACGTATGAAAAATTGTTGGTCTTTGTCCACGAAGACGAGATCCGCCAGAACCTAGCCATCAACAGCTTCGCTGTAAAAATCCTACCTTCCTGGTGAAGCAGTGCACTGACACGGACACAGTGAAGACACACAAAGACGACGACGTCTTTCCTTGTGTGTCTTCACTGTGTCCGTGTCAGTGCGCTGCTTCACCAGCAAGGTATGATGATTACTCACCAACTAGCCCAACTTTCCACTTTACTGAACTTCGCTGTAAAAGCTGCTCGCATCTACCCTTCCGTCCCACCTGGTTGATTACTTGCATTCAATGCCCACTAAGCAACACTATGAGCGGCGCCGTATTGGAGGCCTGTGGAAATTTTTTTTTTTTTGTCACATTTGATTCTATAACGGAACCTGAATAGATATATATAGGCGTGCTATAACCATTAAGTCACTGTGTGCGCCATGTTTCGCCGACGTTCCATATGGTATCTCACTTGCGGGAGTCCTTTACTATGTAGCTGTTGCAATTTCTGTTGACACATTCGATTGGGGTATTCAAACTGAGTCGTTTCAAATTCCACTTATCCACCCGGCGGCAACTGTAGCACTCGAAAAGATTTTATCCAGAATTCTACCTCGAGTAGCAACAACTTGATTTGGGGGAATTGGTTTAACTTGAAGGTCTATCGAAGCAGCGCTATGGGACGAGGACAACAACACACACAACAGCGCTCATCCAGCGCTACTGCTGTTGTGTGTTGTGTTCTTCGACTGGTTGCCTCCGTCCCCTGAAGCAGAACAGGGCAGATCCGACCTTCCCCGAACTCACGGGTAGAGGACAAGCGCGCAAGCCGAACGTGTGACTCGCTCTCTCAGGAGGAAATGGAAGATCCAAACCACGTGGCTACTGCGAACGTCCGATGTTTAGCCTATCGAAAGCTCCCGGCGCTGCCGGGAAAACCGGCGGACACGCCGCTGGGAGGAGCGTTCGTTGAGGCGCCAGCATGCAGTGGCCTAGGTTGCCTAGGTTGCGATGGAACGTCGCCAACAGCGGCGACGCTGTGTTGTGGTGACATTACTGGAAACGCTCTCAATCTCGACAACTGCTCCGACGACAGTGCTCGGAGCGCCTCAGAGCGCTCTAAGGTGGAGGAGAGCGAACGAAAAAAGAAACAGCCGAACGCAAGGTGCGCACCCTCTTTCAACCAGCCCAAGACAAAGCCGCTCGCGAGAGCGGTCTAGAGCGCTCCGAAACGGCCAACCGAAAATGCCGTTAGTCGTCGCGCTGCTTCAATAAATCTGCCTCTAGAAAAGGGACCACGTCATCAAATCCCACAGGAACAGCTATAGTCCGCGCAATCTTCGTAGAAGAAATTAAAGGTCCGTCCGTCCGTCCGTCCGTCCGTCTGTCCGTCCGTCTGTCCGTCCGTCTGTCCGTCCGTCTGTCCGTCCGTCTGTCCGTCTGTCCGTCTGTCCGTCTGTCCGTCTGTCCGTCCGTCTGTCCGTCTGTCCGTCCGTCCGTCTGTCCGTCCGTCTGTCCGTCCGTCCGTCTGTCCGTCTGTCCGTCTGTCCGTCTGTCCGTCTGTCCGTCTGTCCGTCTGTCCGTCTGTCCGTCTGTCCGTCTGTCCGTCTGTCTGTCTGTCTGTCTGTCTGTCTCTGTCTGTCTCTGTCTGTCTGTCTGTCTGTCTGTCTGTCTGTCTGTCTGTCTGTCTGTCGTAGAACAAACAAGCAACTTGGCAAGCCACTCTAGTGGCTTGCAAACACTATTTCCCCCTATAGGCTCAACATATCCCGGGGCGCCATTACCGCCGCTTCGCATATATGAGCACTTCTTTCTCTCCACGCATGAGACTACGTGCGCATTCACTTACTTGAACTCAGTAGCCTTTTTGTGCCTATTTATGCCGTGTGTATAAATCGTGGCCTATATACGCGTCGACTTTATACACGTGTACAGGAATGTGAGTAGGTTATTAGAAGGTTAGTTAAGGTGCCCAACAACTTTGTAATTGACATGTTTGCGATTAAAGCAATAATGAAAAAGTTCACTAATTAAAAGTAATTTATTAAGTAATACTTCGTGATGAAAACAAATGCTCGCCATAAGTATATACGACTACGGCTACTATGCAGTCGGTACGATCTCTCTAGACCTCTTGGGTATCTTTAAAATCTTGGTCCAAATTAGCTGGGACACACAGTGCGCATATATATATATATATATATATATATATATATATATATATATATATATATATATATATATATATATATATATACATATATATGTGTGTGTGTGTGAACTTTGTCTATAATATGCCATAACGTTTCCAACTAACGCTTTGCGCCTGATTACTAGTGAATATATTTCTAGTGTTCACCGAATAATGCAGCGAGTTGTGCTTGCGCATTTTCCGATTGTTCGGCTCGCTATAGCTGCGGCCGCTCATCGTTCATTTCTAGATAATAACAACCTAAGCAAAATATCTGACAAACTCGGCTCCACCTCCACGATAGAGAAGAGTGTTCGATGCACAAAGAACCGCCGTTCCCAGTGCCCCATAGAAAGTCGGTCAGCTGTCGGTATATCTGTGAATACTACACGAAACCAGATGTCGATGCATGCCATCGGCGCATTCCAATGGGGGAGTGCGAATAGCCCGGCCTTTGAGAAAAGGAAGCGACCATGTCCTATAGCAGGTGCTCTGAATTTCGGCAAAGGAGAATGCTTTGAAATGCACATGTAGGTAGTGTAAGTCTACGGAAAATTCAAAGCACGAAATTCCGAAAATACAACGGGGATAACGAAGGCAAACCGACAGACACTGTGCTCGCGCTCGTCGTTTTACTTGGCCATTGCGAAACCTTCTGCCCGTTTCACTTTTCCAAATTTTCTTTTCACCTTGATGCAAAGCGATGGAGAGGAGGGAGAAAAACATGACGTGTGCGTAATAAAACAAAAACAGCTGCGCATATCCAGGCGTTAAATAAAGCTCACAGTAAAATGCATCGCTGTTGAAAAATAAACAAACATTGTTAAGAGAGATTGGTCTGATGGACAAGGGGTGAAACCCTCGCCTGTGGAGCTGCAACTCACCACCACCATCCCCAACGACAACAACAACAACAACAACAACAAAAATTAGCAATTAAGATGCGCAAGTTTCCTCACCAAGGAAGTTGCTTAATGACGGCAGAATCCTAACCGCAACAAGGCTGCTAACAGGGGCAGCACATGATCGAAGGCCGAGTAGATGAAGGCGACAAAGCGCTTCTCGTAACAATGCAAGACGGAGCAGACGCACTTTATCAGAGTTTCACTCAGGCGCGGCTTCATCCGCCTGTTCTCATTAGGTGGCCGCGTATTCGCGGCGTTATATGGGTACTTTCACGGACATGCTCGGCTGCGCGCAGGAACCGATAGCATCGCGTCTGCAGCAGCTGTTTAGGTGTTTGGCTGCGCTGTTGTGCTTGCGGTCCGCCAGCTGGATGGGAAGGCCAAGTTATAACCTAATGATGATGCCACGCTGTGACGACGTTAGTGGGCACTCGAGCATTCCGGCTTCGAGTGCTCGAGTTCTTGGCTTCGAGACCAAGGGCGTGTCCGGTTGGCTACCCTACACATGGGGAAGGGGGGAAAGATAGATGATAAAAAGGAATAAAGAGAGGCAGGAAGAAGTTATAAGGGAAAGGCAGGGAGGTTAACCAGGCTGAGCCCGGTAGACTACCCTGCCCTCGGGAAGGGGGAAAGGGGATTGAAAGAGGTGAATGAAGAAAGGAGTTCACAGTGTCCACTGTTACACACACAAGTGTTCATCGGTGAACCATTCACAGGTGGTCATACACGCTGGTGTATTTCAAGAAACGCACCAGCGTCGTTGTGGCTTTGCACATAGCAGACGCACGAGGCCACGGGACCAAAATCTCTGTGAAAGGACGGTCGTTTAAGTGCCCCTAGCTGTCCGAAGATGAGGGCATGCCTCTCATCTTCGTATGTGGGGCAGTTACATAAGAGACGTTTGGTCGTCTCTTCGACACCCCATGTGCTACAGTTGGGACTGTTCGCCATTCCAGTTAAGAATGAGCAGGCGTTTGTGAAACTCCTACTCGCAGGCGATGATGTAGCGTTTCGCGCAGCGGAATATTCACTGACTGCAGGCACGAACGTTCGTGCAGTCCAGCCACCTTCAAGAAGCGCAATAGGACTTGTGTGGCCTTGTGCATGCAAGAGTGCTTAGACCAAGGTCCCAGGACATATTCTTCCCCTGTCGCTCTGCCATCCAAACGGCTGCGTCTAGCTCGCAGAGCAAATCGCTGAACGTCGAAAGATGGGCACACAGACTGCTATGTTGTCTTGTCGTCCGCGCAAACTTTGCACGCGGCACTGTTGGTCATTCAGATTAGGAGTTGAATGAATATTCATTCTTAAATGGGACGCCCATGCACATGCGACACAATAAAGTTAGGGCGCTTTCAGCCGTATACTGTCGTTTTGCTTCAACACATGCTGAAACGTCTGCTCCGAATGATAGAAAAAGGCTGTCGACAAAGCTATTTAGTTGCTGGAGCTGTTAAGGGTACTTCAGTCAATTTTCGTGGCGCCTGTGGGGGTTTACTTCATCCTGTTTCTCCTCATCATGTCACCATATCGCGGAAGAAGTAGCCGGAGAAGAAAACTACATTATCCCACTCAAGGTTCGAGACCGCAATGTGTAAACCATCGGGCCTTCATTGAAGTTGTCGTCGTCGTTGCCGTGGTGTCATCGGATTTACAGTCATCGTCTTCATGCAGTAGTAGTTGCCGGCTGTAATTGTCTTTGTTGGCATCGTGCCTTAGTCGCTATCGGCGCTGTGCCGCTATCTTCCCTGCTCAGTGGCGCTTTGTATTCCTCCTCTCAACATATATTTTTATACTTAACATATGCTTTTAATATACACATATACATTTTTAAGGCGAAAGCCTTAAATCTTCATGTTTCAACGTCGCGTTGTGACGTACAGAAAATATCACGTGACCCAAGAAAGGCCAGAAGCAACCAAAGCATGTCCAGCCGTGTATAAGAGATGATTAATGAATAGGAAAGTTAATTTATTATTGATTAGTGATTGAATTAAGGTGCATCAGGATGGATTAGGGGGATTAAGGATAATTGCGGTGCATTAATGGGGATTACGGTGGATTAGGCTCAATTATGATGGACTAAGGTGGATTAGGGTGAATTTAGGCGGATTAAGATTAATTACAGTAGACTTTACAAGGCTTTCGCCTTCGCGTCTCTTAGGCGATAGCTAAGGACACCTGGGAATTTCTTATTTTTTTAATTAATAAACGTCTGTCTCTTTCTCTCTCTCTCTCTTGGTATATCATCTTCTGTATGGTTAGATCATTGTCAATCGCCGTGGAATGTACAGCATAGGCTGCTGCCCCTTTCCCCGTCCTCACAAAGAAACCGAACATTAATCCTCTGTGCAGAGAGCAGTGGTCGGCAGTGGTACACAGCGGTGCGCAGTGGTGCGCACGTGGCCTGCCATGAAATAAATTATATTTGGCAGTTTCTATATACAGATGCTTAAGTACAGTGTCTAAGAAGCACGGTGTTTGTCGTGAAGTACTGGTGAACACCATTACACGTTAGATTTAAAGGAAGCGAAAAATAGCCGATATCTTGGCACGTGAATGAGTGCAACCACTATCTCCAATAACGAGAGCCTTAATGAAACGGCAGCTCACAAAATAGAGGGCGCGTTCCTGTTCTCGGTCATCGTGCGCGTCACCACGCGAACTGCCTGCATGCAGTCAAAAGACCAAGTTGAAGCCACCCTCCCGCGCAGGGTCCTAATAGTATGCGCTTAGTCATCAGTGTGAACATGGTAGGGAGAACGCTCCGTTGCCCTCTCCGTATACCTTATGAAATGGGAGACGTGGAGCACATGTTATCAACTAGAAGTCGTCACATCGCAGTGATCGTTCCAATTTAGCTCCAATGGATCACCCAGGCTTTCAGGCGCTCGATCTCATGCACAAACGAGATCACCCGATTTCAGGCACAAACTAGGCGTACTCCCCTGCAGCGCCTCTGTGCTGCCGCAGGCCTGCGAGCTACGTCCTACCACACCACAAAGTGAAGCCTGCAAGAGGAGCGTTTCCGTCACCGGCTCAACGGGCTGTTTCCCTTGGCAGTAGCGACGGAACTGTGAACGTCGTACTCAATTTAATTAAATTCTGGTGCTTCACGTGCCAACACCACGATCTGATTATGAGGCACACTGTTCAGTTGGAGACTCCGGATTTATTTTAACCACCTGGGGTTCTTTAACGTGCACTTAAACCGAAGTACACGAGCGCTTTCGCATTTTGCCCCCGTCGAAATGCGGTCGCTGCCTCTAGGATTGAACCAGCGACCTCCAGCTCAATAATGCAATGCCGTAACCACTGGGCTACCGCGGTGGGTCGTTGTACTAAAGCTATCTGCTTCTGCTTAATCTCTTGCTTGAGAATTTTGCTGTCAAGTGTTCCGTCGCTGCTGCCGAGCTGTCAGTTCTATATCGAGTCCTTCTGCGCCTGGTATTCATGGTAATTATTTATTTCTACTGCAAACGTACCCTCAAAGAAAGAAAGAAAAAGCAGATGTCAGACTGTACAAGTTGACAAATACAGCTATACAGTTCATCATTCTTGCCTCTTACCGGCGGTGTACCCCAAGCTGGCTTTCTGGGTTCCCTTATGATTCATGTTTACGTCAATGACATTGTAAACTTATATACAACAAAAAATGCGTCTTATATGGAGATGATTCAACAATACATATTTATGATATTAAGCATAACTGCGAGTCGGCCTAGTTGGAACAGATTCATCTTAAAACTTTTTGTGCGCAAACAAACAGGTACGAAGAATAGGGGCAACAGAAGGACGCCCAAGGACTAGATTGCGCAGATCTCTGGGTATTTAAGCAGGTGGTTCTTCAAGCATAAAACCAGTTGTTAGAAAGCGCTCGTCCTTGTGTTGCCCCTATTCTTCGTCCCTGTTTGTTTGCGCACAAAAGTTTTAAGATGAGTATGATATTAACTTTCATTATTTATTACCGAAACCTAATGAGGTACTTTCCGAAATTTGCTCGTGGTTAAAAACGAATAGACTTAACATAAATACAAATAAAACTAAAGCTATTATATTCCCTGCTAAAAAAAATTTGCAGGCTCAATAGTAGCCGACGTCTACGTAATACGAAGCATTCATAATTTGTAGAGAACGGTTGTATGAATAGTGTAATTGTTGTGTAGCGAACGTATCCAGTGGTCCCAGTGCAAATACCCAGTGGCATACGCTCAGTCACTCACGTGGCAGATAATTTTGGACTTCACTATCACTGGGATCAGCCTGCCAAAATGGCGAAATCAGCCACCTTTTTGTCCGCCCGCTCGCGCACATAAAGGTGGCTGCACACGAAAAAGAATAATTCGCATTGAAATGACGTAGTCACTACCCACCATCCATTTGTTCATGATTCACAGCCGATGTAGGTATTATTGATAGGCACAACATGCTTGAAGTTTATGTTTTGTCGAAGCTAAGTTGCGATGTCCCCGTTAATTACCTCTGTAAAAAAGTCTCATTAGTAACAGGAGTTGTGTGCCGCTGCCGTAATCTGCGTCCGCTGAGGGCCAAGCTTCAATTATACTGCTATGTATTGTGTAAATCTCATTCAAACTAATGCACCTTAATATAAGGTCACGAGAACAAAACCAAACATACCTAAGTAAAATTCTTCTTGTAAAAAGATAGACAACCCGCTACATTAGAAACCTTGAACGTTTAGGATTGTGTAAAGCGTTTGAAGAGTTTAATAACGCGCATTGACAACGTTCACCCATTTAGTATTATATACACTCTACTTTCCCAAAAAGAAAGTCTCGAACTTTACTACAGCCTTATCTACAGTATTATTACAGTATTATTACAACAAACATAAGAAATACCTTTGTACCCCTGTTCTAAAAGGTTAGTCCAGCGGGAGTCTTATTTTGGGAGAACCTTTCCCGTACAATTCTATTAATATTTTATGATCTGCCCCGACAGATTGCTGATCCTGGAAATAATAGGAGCACGCTGCTCGCGTCAATCGATGATAAAGGGCAAAATAAGAATTGTGCAGATCCCACGCACTGTGGACCTCGATGTTTGTAGGAACCTGGCTAGCAGAATTCTTTGGGTATTATTATTATTATTATTATTATTATGTTTCGAAAACATAAACACTACACAGGAAAAGGAGAGTGAGGAGCAGGCTGGCAACTGCCACCGGAAGGAGCACAACGCCCCGGCGTCGGAAATTCCGCCGCTTCCGTGACAGAGGTAATTCGCGCCATCCATAGGGAGGGCGGGAAAGCAGCTCCGCTTCCCTTGCACGGCCTCTTAGATCGGCACGCGCGGCGCACTCCGATCCAGGAGGCTGTGCCCTTTCGCCCCTCCTATAAACTCCTCTCCCCTTGCCCTCAAACGTAGCTCCCTCATTTTCGACTGTCGTCGCGCGCGCCCGCCGGCCCCACGCCACCTTAGCCACTCCATGAAGTTTCATGTTTCCTTATCTGGTGGTTATCAGGAAGCGTGCGCTGCTGTGCGTTGACTGGCGTGGGCAGTTTCGCGAGTTTCGTGGTCCTAGATAGCTGTGTGCTTGTACTCCGCGATGTTTCACCCGTTTCACGACTCACACCACTCGTGCATCGTGCAGTGGTGCATGAATACCTCAAAAACAAGTCCTGCAAGGTTCTTCCGAGTGCCTAAAGACAACAGGTGAGCGCACAGACCCAAGGACATAAGAATACGCATGTACACGAATACGGCCTTGTGCATGTGTGTGCTGCATGAGTCTCCGGATCTCGTTGCACCTTGATTATGCTACACTTCACTCATACCGGTAGAGAAAGCTGACAAATAGATGTTCCTCCTCATTGTCACCTGGTCCCTTTTTCTGTGCCAAGTCTCATTCTGCAACTTTACTAACCCGCCCAGATTTCCATTTCGCCCTCAGTGCTTCTTGTGTGTGTCAGCGTTCTACAAACGTACTAATAGCTGAAAAATTACCGTTCATGTTTACGTATTATCTCAGTAATTGGCGATAGGAAAACCGCGCGAACAACCTTCATGTGTAGGCATGATACGCTTTTTTTTTTCTGGAAAGCAAGATCATCGCAAGTGTCCTACTAGCAGATTTTTGCAGTTCGTGTTTATTACACAAAGGAGTGCCGAGTAGGTACGACTTAGTGCCTTAAGTGACGTAATTTTGCTGCTAAGCATTGCATTCGTGGTGAAAGGAAAGTCGTGTTATTGGCTCATTTCACCTGGTCTTCGATTGAAGAATAGGCCTTTCGGCGAATGTTTTGTATGTGCTTCTGCAAAAGCTGACTACATTCTGCTCCCCCTTGCCACCGTTACTAAATTTATTGCCAAGTGCAAAATAATGTGATAATGTGTATTTCCGTTTTTAGCGCAATGTTATTTTTGTTCTGCCATGTCTTTTTCATTGTGTTCAGTAGTAATGAACATGTCACGCATTTCATATACTTTTGTGCAGATTTATAAGTAAGTTCATGTGTTTTTTCTTGGTAGGGCTGTCATTAAAAAATATTAGCATTTTATTCTATATTTTAAGTATATTGCAAGTCATTGTTTTTCAAATTACCAGTGAGTTTTCTCTATATTTAGTTGTCATTACTCGGTCATCACGTCGTCCAGCTTTGTGCAATATCTCCGTGAGTATATCAGAAGCTCTCGGTGCGCATATCAGACGCTCTTCTGCACTTCGGTCTTAAGGGCATGATATAAAAATCTGTTATATGTATGTACATGAAAAGGCCGCGTTTTCTCGAGTTTTATTTCATTTCTTTTTTATTTCACTGTCTGTCAACTTTTCCGTTGTTTAGTAGTCATGTACACGTTATGCCTTTTTCTCTTTTGTTTATTTTCTGAGCGCGTATCATATCAAGTTATGCAAAAATATTTGTTTTCCGAAACGGAAGTCAATAAAACTAGGCCAAAGGTCTGCTGAGTTGGAAGTAGAATTTATATGCGTTCTGGCGTAGGCTGGCATACCCAAAGTACGGACAAGACTGCGCGCGTGCCAACGCATAAAGAACCCACGGCGCACCACTCGCCAGTTCACAAACAATGCCTGGGGTAGCGCACACGCGCGATAAAAAAAAAAAAATACGCGCCGCGGACAGGCAAAAATAAAGCAAAAGTAAGGCGCACGGGGCACGGGGAAGGGTGCAGCGGAGCGGCTCGGCCTAATAAAGAAAAAAAAAAACGCTAGGGAGAGGAGGCACCGCGCGGCTGCTGTTCTTGTTGCTATGACAACGTAAACAATCGTGCGCGCCGCCATTTTGCTGAAGCGTCGCCCTCCTGTTTAGGCCGTCAAAAGAGCGTCTGCTTCAAAACGGCCAATGGCACCCATGCGGAGATTCACCTCTGGGCAACGCCTGCCTATTTTTCAGAAAGGATGAGACAAACATAGAAATGGAAGATAGGAAGAAAGGGAGGGAAGGAGAAAGAAAGAGCAACATTACAAATCTCAAGGAATTAAGCAGAACACATACAGTTACGGTCACACACAGCAGGGCCGGTCTCTGCAGGTGACGCCACTAAAGAATGTCGAAATGAAAGAAATATTGTTTCAGGTCCCGTACAGAAATAGGCTGCAAACGTGAACCTAAGTTTGTTTGTTTTAAAAAGTAATAGCGCGATGCGCCCGATCGCGTCTAGACACACAACCATTGGGGTACAAACATTCGTCGAATGTCGCACACCGCAGGCCAAGGAGTGGATAGTCCCTCAGTAGAGACGTGCACTGCGCAATGAAAGCAGGACACTCCAATATCAGGTGGTGAATTGTCTCGCAGCAACCGCAAGACGTACACGATGGAGTGGCCACACATCCCTGTCGCCATAAACGTTCGCACGCATTCACACAGCCAACCCTTAGCTTCAGTAGTTGTGCTCTAGCGCGACGAGGCAAGCCTCGACCGCGAACACGGGGCGGGAACGTTCGATTTTCGAAGCGTTGGTCTAGAAGCTGCTTGAGTAGGTGTTGACGAATAAACAGACGAGCGCCATCAAGCTTGCACAAACTTTCAGGGCACACACAATCGTTATGAGCGCAAGTTGAAGCCAGCCGATCAGCCTGATGATGGGAGGAATCAGCCAGATGATAATGGGATGAACGAAGTGAACGACACATTGCATAAAGGTTATCACAAGCGTGTGTCCAAGCCCGTGTCGCCTAAGAAACGTGAAAGAGCACGCATTGTCTCTATTGTCTGCCAACTCTGTGGCCATGCGCCTAGCAAGAGGTCCTTCGACAGTGGTCTATTGTATAAATGTCTCAAGGTAGCTGCCATTGTCAGTCTTTCGCGCGCATACTCAGGGCACACCACAAGCACATGGTCTATAGTCTCTACAAGGCCACACACTAAACAGTCAGGGGAGTCTGTCCGTCCAATGATATGCAAGTATTTGCGCGTGAAGGCGACGCCTAATCGCAGTCTGTGTATCAGGCATGTATGAGGGCGTGGAATTCCACGCAGAACAGGAAATTGCTTATGGGGATCCAGCCGTTTAAGGCGGACGTGACGAGCGTCTGGCTGGGCCCAGTATCTTCTTGTCGCACTCCTCATTAATTCCGACAGGAGGCATTTGATGTCCACTGTGGAGAATGGTACTACAGTTCACAGTCCATTGCTGAGGGCGTGCCTTGCTGCTGCGTCGGCCATCTCATTACCATTGAGCCCACAGTGTCCCGGGATGCATTGGAACACTATGCGGTGGTGTTTTTCTTGAGCGCATGAAAGTAGCTCGGTGATCTGCAGTGCCAGAACCTGATATGCGGTGGGGCACAGGAAGCATCCCAAAATTTGCAGCGCGTGTTTTGAGTCCGTGAAAATGCACCACTCTTGAGGTCTTTCCCGGTAGATGGGGCGAAACGCTTCCCAAATAGCCACAAGCTCTGCAGCGGTTGATGTAGAATTATGGTCTAGAATGAAACCTCGAATCATTTGTTGGGCTCGTATCATCACAGCTGCTGTTGATGCCTTCGGTGACGTGGAGTAGTCTGTGTAAACATGAACATATGTGTGGTATTCTGACCAGACGTATAAATGCTTTTTAAGGTCAATCTGAAGAACACTAGTATCAGATGGGTTAGAAATTTCTCTGTATATAACACAGTCATCAGCGAACAGGCTGGTAGATGATGTTAGGAGATCGGGAAGATCATTAATGTAGATTAGGAAGAGGAAAGGTCCTAGTACAGATCCTAGAGGAACACCCGATCTTATTGGTGAAAGATTAGAGCTATGGTCATCAGCTGTCCCGTACTGAGTGCGATCACGCAACGAACATTCAATCGATTTTAATACAGCATCATTTATGTTTCGCTTACTAAGTGTAAAAAGCAGAAGAGGATGAATGAATGAATATTTGATGTTTAATGGCGCAAGGGCCAGATGTGGCCAAAGAGCGCCATGCTAATGATTAATGAGTTCGCAGTGCCTGATGGGTTTATGGTCTTAATGCGCCGTGGCTGTAAAGGGGCCTAAAAGAGTTGGTGCAAATTCCATAAAATGTAAGAGTAATAAAATTATGGGAATCACTATTGGCGTGTACTATGAAGATTATAATGCATAAAAAAAGAATGATGCAATATATAAAGTCTGTGACGTGCTAAAAATGTCTAGAGCACTACTGCCTCACCAAGGCCCTTGAAAGCCAAGGGCCTAGAGGCATGTGCTTTACAAAGAGAACTATCGTAGCAGCATCCTCTCGAAAGAGGATGCGCTACGAAATTAATGGGCTTGTGACATGGAGCACAACATCTTTCAAAAATGCGAGGACTGCGTTGGTCTTAAAAAGTGGTTCGGCACCAAGGAGCACAGCCGGATGCAGTGGAATACAATGACTGTATGCAAAAGGAAAATGTTTTCTCCTGTCTCTCTCGGCTTCCCGTTACTCCAGGAAGACATGGAGGATGGACAACCGGTCGCCACATCTACCACAGGTTGGAGGCTCGTTACCTGTTAAGAGAAAGTTGTGAGTGTCAAATGTGTATCCTATTCTCAGTCTAGTGAATAGGACATCGGTTCTTCGTATTTTCGTAGTTGGGTGCCAGGAACCTAACTTCGGCTTAATTAGGTGAAGCTTATTACTTGTTTCTGCGTCCCACAAGCGTTTCCAGTGGCTTCGGAGTTTGTTTCTTAGGAAAGGCTTCATGTCTGTGGCAGGGACAGCAGCAGAACGAATGCCTTGCGATGCTATTGATTTGGCGATCTCGTCGGCAAGCACATTTCCCTCGATTCCTCTATGGCCAGGAACCCAGCATATTACTACATGCCTATGTGATAGGTACATGTTACATAAAAGTGAGTAGAGTTCATTGAAGACAGGATTCGTATGCTTTTGAAAAGAAATGAGTGCTTTTACAAGACTTAACGAGTCAGTGAATATGATGGCTTTGTCGAGTTTAAGTTTCTTTATATGTTTCACTGCACACAGTACTGCATAGACTTCTGCAGTGAAGATACTTGTTATAGGGTTCAACACGTCAGATTCAGTAAAAGAGGGGCCAACAGCAGCGTAGGATACGCCAGCATTTGATTTTGATGCGTCTGTGTAAAACTCGGAGCAGGAGTACTTCAATTGAAGCTCACGGAAATGCATGGCAATTTCAAGCTCAGGAGCGTGCTTTGTGACCTTTACAAAGGATACGTCACATTCTATCACCTGCCACTGCCAGGGCGGTAATAGCTTACCTGAAGGCATTAGGCGATGTTCGAGAAATGGGACGTCCATTTCATCGCCAAGTTCTCTTACACGCAGTGAGAAAGGTAATCTCATAGAGGGTCTATTACGAAAAAGTGTTTCACACGTGGAGTCGTTAACGGTTGTGAAACACGGATGTTCCTTATTCGAACGCACTTTCAGAAAATAAGTAAAGCTGATGTATGTTTTCTGAAAATGGAGTGACCACTCATCTGACTCGACATACAGACTTTCAACAGGGCTTGTTCTAAATGCGCCAGTGGCCAGGCGGATTCCCAGATGGTGAACAGGGTCTAATATCTTTAGCGCGCTCGGGGCGGCAGAGTGATAAACTACGGCACCATCATCTCATCTTGATCGAACTAGGCTTCTGTAAAGATTCAGTAAACACTTTCTGTCACTACCCCATGTTGTGTGGGATAGGATTTTAAGTAATTTCAGTGTTTTTAGACATCTTGTTTTTATGTATTTTATGTGTGGAATGAAACTAAGCTTGGAGTCAAGTATAATACCTAGAAATTTGTGTTCTTTGTTAAAAGGAATTTGTTGTCCACCCATTTCTAATAAAGGATCTGGGACCAGGCCTCTCTTTCTTGTGAAGAGGACACAAGAACTTTTGTGGGGGTTGATTTTAAATCCATTTTGGTCTGCCCACATGGACACCTTGTTGAGGGCCTGCTGTACCTGTCTCTCGCAGACTGTGAGGTTGCAGGATTTGAAACCTATTTGTTTATCGTCTACGTAGACGGAGTAGAAAATAGCTGGTGGTAAAGATGCACGAAGCGCGTTCATTTTGACGACAAAGAGCGTGCAGCTGAGTACGCCACCCTGGGGTACCCCAGCTTCCTGTATGAATGTACGCGACAGTGCAGGACCTATTTTCACTCGAAATGTACGGTTCTCTAGGTAGCTCTCTATAATATTTAACATTTAACATGAGACACGGTATGAAATGCTTTAGCAAAATCAATGAATATTCAATCAACGACGGAGGATTGATGCAAAGCTGCAAAAAGCTAATTAGTAAAAGCGGTTAACTGTGTTTCAAAAAAAATTATTTCTTCGACAACCATGCTGGTTATCTCTAAAGAAAGGAATTGGATTCAAGGTGACTGACGAGGGCAGAATAGGCAATATGTTCAAGTAATCTGCATGGAATTGATGTTCACGATATTGGTCTGTAATTTGAAGGACTGTGAACGTCACCAGACTTGTGCACTGGAACCACCTTGCCCACCTTCCAGTCATCAGGGAGCGTACCCGTCTGCAAAGATTGGGTAAAAATCTCTGACAGCATAAGAGAATAATAAGTATTGGTACTTTTCAACAACGTGTTGTTATTATCGCCAACACCTGCTGAGAATGACATTTCAGAGTTATCGACGAGTTTGGAAATTCCTTCCCAGTGAATGATGATATCATCCATCATTTTAGAGGTTCGATTGCGCAACATTTGGACGACAAACACAGAAGAGTGACACACACCGCAGAGCGCTACTCGCAACTATCGTTTTATTTTGTTGTCAATGGAATAAATACAAAAAGATACTCGGGGGGGGGGAGGAGGGTAACTACAAAAATAAAAATAAAATTTTACAAACACGGCCATCCACCAATGCCAAGCCGGATTTGTCATGTGATCATTTTTGCTGCACTTGACATCGCAAAAAGAAAGGAACCAGGATACAAAATTTCAGATTAGCGCGTGAGGAAATCAATTTCCTTTGCACTAAGGGAGACTGATGACATGCTGACGCACATGCTTCCCAAACGCGCAATCTCAGCGGCTTCGATTATCTCTCGCGTCGTTTGGCTGCCATCTTTGCTCACAATTTTGCATTTTTTAAAGAGTGGCCGACATCTGCAATCTCTACAATGTATCCCAAGGTGTCCGGCGACTGCTTTTGAAACGTTATAATCATGCTCCTTTAATCTTTCATTCAGACATCGTCCAGGTTCACAAAGAGGCAAGCGTGACTGGCGTAGTTTTAGGGACCTGGCGGATGCGAGAGCTCAATTCATGTAGATGCAGAGGTTTTCGCAGCTACGAGCGTCGATGAAGCGAAAGACCGCCTCTTCATTAGCTCCCATCCACATACGAGGCAAGGTGGCGCTACCAGATCCCATCAAGGACGTTCTCTCGAAGGGACCAAAGTTTGCCATTCAACCTAAGCTCTCTCCGCCAGCTCTTTTTGGCATCGTCAAGCGCGTCTCCAAGTTGGCTCCAGAAAGTGAAACTGACCGCTGTTTGTCCGAAGGCGTCGACGTTTTGGCGAAATGCAATACACCTATGAACGTTGTTCCTGTCAAAAAAGCAGTGTCCTTCCTAAAGGAGCATTCGCTGGTTTTAGTTTCGGCGGATAAAGAAGCAGGCTTCTTGGTGTTACCTAAGGAATTGTATTCATCTAAAGCAACAGAAGCCATCAGAGCGACTTTTGACTGCCGCACCAGTGTCTGCTTGTCTAAAGTAAGAAATGAAACTAAGAAGCTGTGTGCCAGATGGAAACTAGATAATCTGAATAAGTATCTTGATAAAAAGAAAAAATTAAGCTTACAAATGTACTTCGCAGAAAAGACCCCATAAAGTGGACTGCCCGCTTAGGGTAATTGTCACTGCTAAAGACACCTGGCAGTTGCCGGTAGCCTCGTTCCTGCAGAGCAGGTTCATATTACTGGAAATCGACGACCCCTTTTTAATAAAAAATTCTTAGCAAGCTATTGCGTTCCTAGGAGAAATTCCTGACAAGAGGTATTTGGCTTACTCTTTTGATGTCAAAGACTTATTTTGCTCTATTCCTCACAAAGAGCTCTTGCTGTGCATTGAACAATATATTGAAATTATGGAAACGCTGCCTTTCAAAATGATTCACAGATGCATGTTGAAGCCGTTTTAGAGTTGTTGTCCTTGTATTTAAGATCCCCCTACGTGTCTTGGAATAGAGACATTTTCCTTCAGAAACAAGGAATATGTATAGGTTTGTCTATCGCACCGATTCTGAGCGACTTGTTCCTAGCAAAGATTGACAGAACCCTAGTGGCGCGCCTCATGAATTCACGGGTTGCTCGTGTGTTCAGGCTTGTTGACGATTATTTAGTTTTAATGGAAAATGTTAAAAACACGACTCAGTCGCCGTTGACACACCTAGAAAGAATTTTCAGAGAGGGGCTAGTGCCATTGGTGATCACAAGTGAAGAGCCAGACAGTGGCTCAATTGGGTTTCTTGACTTAAAAGTAAGTCTGGGCTTCAGTCATTGTTGTTGGCAATACGAACCGCGTGTAAGTAAGCTTTTTTGGCCCTTCGAATCTGCGCATTCGAAAGTCGTAAAACGTGCCATAGTTAAGTCATGTTACAGAAACGCGTTGCAAAAATCGTGCCATCATAGCATTGCTGACAGCTTTCAGGAGTAAACGCGCAGGCTCAAGGAGGCAGGTTATCCTTTCCATGTTAGTATCTGTGGCAGAATGTTTGCTCAAGGAAATCAGAACCAGGGCCCCATTATGTGGGAAGGAGCCTTGCGGTCCAAGCACACAAGAACAAATAGTGGTGATGCCGGACATTCATTCGATCGCGCACCGAGTTAGGAAAATTGGGATGAGATGCGATGTAAAAGTGGTGTTTTCCGCACCGAAAAAATTGCTGAGTATGCGTGCAAAGGTAAACCCAGGTGCCACACAGAAACGAGGCTGTGAAACACAACATAGAAAAGAGTTCGTTGACTGCACTAAGGGTGTGGAATATTCTATTCCACTTCAGTGCGGTAGAAAGTACATCGGATAGACTGGACGATGTTTGAATGAAAGATTGAAGGAGCATGATTATAACGTTTCAAAAGCAGTCGCCGGACACCTTTGGATACATTGTAGAGAATGCGGATGTCGGCCATTCTTTAAGAAATGCAAGATTGTGAGCAAAGATGGCAGCCAAATGACGCCAGAGATAATCTAGGCCGCTCAGATTGCGCGTTTGGGAAGTATGTGAGTGAGCATGCCATCAGTCTCCCTTAACGCAAAGGAAATAGATTTCCTCACGCGCTAATCTGAAATTTCGTATCCTGGTTCCTTTCTTGCGATGTCAAGTCAGCAAAAATGATGACATCACAAAGCCGGCTTGGCATTGGTGGGTAGCCGTGTTTGTAAATTTTTTTTGTCGTTACCCTCCTCCCTCCTTCCCCCCCCCCCCCCCCCCCCGAGTATCTTCCTGTGTTTATTCCATTGCCAAGGGAATAAAACGATAGTTGCAAGTAGCGCTCTGTGGTGTGTTTCTCTCTTCTGTGTGTGTCGTCCAAATGTTGCGCAATCGAACCTCTAATATGCTCTACCAACACGCCCAGTCTTCAACCTTGGCAGGTATCATCCATCAATGGGAAGTCTAGGCAAGGTACGTCGGGAAAGGTAACCGCAGTAGTTGTTGGGAAACATGAAGAAAAGGTGTTATTTAATGATGCGCAAGATTGGTTGGGTAGAACCAGAGCACCGCAGTTACATTTCAGTATGATGCCTTGTTTTGTTTTCACATTAAGGATGGTCTAGAATTGGCGTGGGTTAGCGATCAGCAATCCAGGCAGGGTCTCTTGAAAAAACTTGCGTTTCGTGGTGAAAAGAACATTTTTCTATTCAGATGCCAAAGCATGATAAGCTTTCTATCTCTCAGTTGCATTTGTTAACCTGCAGCGACGAAAGATACGATTTTTCTTGTTGAACAAGTGCTTCAATGAAATATTGAACCACGGTGAACGTTTAGTACACGTTATTCGACTAAGTGGGATGTACTTTTCAGTAAGGGCTTTTAATTTGTCTTTAAAAAGAGATCAGTTATCGTGTAGCCAGTGTTCCCAAAATATAGGAAAGAATACTTCTCCGAATGCCTCTAGTTCAGTGTTAAGTACAGCATAATTTCCTTTTTTTTGTAATCCCGAATTAACTTATGATGTTTCACTGGATGAGGTGAACGTGACGACATAGCGAAGTTGATAACTGGTAGGTCGCTTAGTCCAGGTAGAAGTGGGAGTGATGAAACAGAATCACGGCAGGTTGTTAGCACGCGGTCCAGTAAATTGACTGTGGATGAGGTGGCGCGAGTTGGTCCTTTCACAAGTTGACAAAGGATGAACGTTGAACGTAAGTCGATGAAGGCTAGTGATTCCGAAGAAGAGGAAATAACAATAGGGTAGGCTTCCGTTGATGATATGGCAGGAAGAATTAAAATCGGCCAAAGGAGAAATTGGTGCGTTTGGGAACCTGAGAACAATTTTTGTTAAGACAGTCATAGGTCATCACAAAAATTGCTTGCTTATAGGAGTGGTCGGTAACACACACACAAAAAAAACGGTCTCTTTATGGTTTATCTTAATGCACGTGCACAAGAATTCTAGCTCAGAGGCCATCAAAAAGTCGTAAGAAAATAAGTCATCCGCAGCAGAGAATAAAATCCCGCCACCCGAACGACGGAAGCGATCTTGCCTATAAATATTGTAATGACGTTGACAATCAAACAGTTCAGAATTATCAATTCTACCCGACAACCAAGTTTCAGTGATGGCGACTACATCTGCACCACGCGCGTCCATCATAGAAGACAGGGCGTCGTGTTTGTTCAAGAGGCTTGTAATGTTCGTGAAGAGGAAACTAAGGTCATGAGTACGTTTTACGTCAACGGCCGCCGATTCCTAAGGACCACTAGCAGACGAGTTTGAAAAGCCTGCTGCGTCATTGACACTTAAGTTGGACAAGACGGGCTGAATTTTGCACACACGATCAGTTTGTGAGCAATAAACATAGCATTTCTTGTTCCCAGAGTTTGTTATAGCGCAAGTTAAAAGACGATCCGGTGCCTTTTCCGAATTTTGAGAGCTTTTTCCAAGATAGTCACAGAAACACGGGCCCTTTTTAGCTGTGCTTTTTTGCGATAAGATGTTGTCTTTTGTCTTGGAAGAAAGAAATTTGACAATTATTGGTCGGTATTTGCTTGTAACGAAAGGTCCCAATCTATGTGTTCGAGATATGGTCTCCTCATTCAGCTGCAAGGAAAGGAAATCTGCTTAAAGTCAATGTACTTTTTGTTCGCATTGGGCCCACGTCTCGGTTGATTCGTCTTCAAATCCATAAAAAATTAAACTGTCTCGGCGTGACCTGTCTTCATACTCATCGAGACGAGTTAGTTACTTGGAATCCGGAAAATGTCGTTCGTATAATAACGTAGCGATTATGTGAATTTTAAAAATGGATTTAAGCTTATCGAATAAAAAGAACCCACGGCACATTTCTCAGGTCCATCTGAGAACCATACGCGCTAACCACTCGACACTTTTGCATTAAGTTGCAGTATTTCTATTTCCCGAGCTTTTGTTTCGTCAGTTCTGTTTGACATTGACCGACTGCCTTCGCTAGTAGAATGTTTTAGAATATAATATTACACCGCACTGCCGTTACCGTTACCGTCTTCCACGAGTACGCATTCGCGTATACTATAGTTTACCGGGTTCTCGGTATTTCCACTCGGCAACTTTGCCGCGACTACACTGAGACGGCTTCCACAGGGTATCGTGATTGCGCAACAACGTGGCAGCGTCCAGACCTCCTGCTTCGATCCTAGTTTCCCCTACTACTTGTTGTCCGTTGTGACAGCAAGGAACATATCTCAAAATCAGCCTTCGCTTAGGCCCATATCACGCTAAGAACAAAGCATTAGCGATGTTGCAACGTTATTATTGACATAAGCTGTTCGTTTTGATGATGTTGGGCCTTAGAAAATACACCACCAAGTCACTAAAATTTTTCATTTTCTAAGTGTACCAGAATGTGCAGCAAAATTTAGCGTTCATCTGTCTATTACTTTCCCGGCTTGCACAGATGCGCCTGATTTTCTCTTCGTGTTGCCGACTTTCGTACTCGCAGTTCCCTGGGTGCTATTTGTCAAACTGCACCATATATTTGTTGAATTCTGCAATGGCGGCGTTACGAGCCAATCAGAGCGGTCGTAGAGGCCCACTAGGCCAATCAGCGCTGACGAGATTGAGAATTCAAGAACACGGTAGCATTTGACCGCGTCCAGAATGGCGCACTCCCAGTTATCTTGCAGGACGTCAACGGCAAATATCTAGAACCCGCTATAAACTCCGTGCATGCGCACTAGAGGTGCCCGGTATCGGAAGCCGTAACCGTTGGACAATTGAACTCTTTTAAAATATTCCAACAATATGTCCCCAACATCACGATTCTACTTACAACTTACAACATCGCAAACACTCAAAATATTTAATTGCGCAACCCTAAGTACGTTCTTAAAGAGGCCCGTGGCCAAATGAAGCACCTTGCGCCAGCCACATGACGACTGAAACAAATGCTTATTCGAGACACGATTTAGTCGAGTTAGAACCTATGGCGTTCACATTCTAATTGTGAGAGAAATGCTGCTGCTACTGCGATTAGGACCTTCGCATGTGGCTCCTCCATATTATGATGGTACGCGGAAGCGAATTTAAGCTCGCCGCAAGTACAGTTGCGCAGTGCGCTGTCGTGATGCTTATCACGCACGGCACACGCATCCATATGCATCGAGAGCCCACTGGCGCACCGGCCTACATGTACGCAGCGAAATGTGCAATTGGGAGCCTCTCGAGCCGGTGGCCAAACGGTCGAATTCGATCACCACTCAGGACGATGGTTTAAATGAGCAGAAGAGGCCTCCAGAAGTGCAAAAATTGCACGAAACGGGTTCGAACAATTTTAGCCACGGGAAATTGTTGCTCAAGGATATAAAGACGCAAGGGAACTTGAAGTTTCAATTCAAAGGCTGGCTATACTGTTTATGGAGGCAATATTGTTGTTTAATGACGGCAGACAAATGGGAAGGTGTATAGGCTACATTGGAGCTGGCTGAATTGAAAACCTGCTGTGGGAAATAAAGTTGTTTCTCTCTTTCTCTCTCTCCCACGATTTTATTATGAGGCACGCCGTAGTGGGGGACTCCGGTATAATTTTCACCGTCAGGGAATCTTTAGCGTGCCCCCAATGCATGGAACACGGGCGTTTTTGCATTACGCCCCCATCTAAATGTGGCCGCCGCGGCCGGGATTTGATCCAGCGACCTCGTGCTTAGCAGCGCAACACCATAGCCGCTAAGCCACTGTGGTGGGTTACACCTGGCTATCCCAATAAGCAGTTAGAAAATTGAAACTATGCGCACTTCACCATAAAACATACCACAAACACACAATGTTTGACCTACGGCTAAGTATACGTGCACATTTTGGCGTTACATGTCCTCGTGTGACATGTTCTGGGTTAGAAACCGTAAATCCAGCTGGCACGCCGTTATAGCTGGCAGGGGCGTAGCCAGGCAATCCCGGTGCAAGCAATCCCCGGTGCCGAAAATCATTCTGAATTTTCTCTAGAATGTCTTTTTCACGCTCGAAAAGAGATTTCAGCGCGAACCTTGCGAACTCGGGCTGGATTTCGCGGCAGCGCCCATGCACCGGGAGTCACATAACGCTAAGCAGCCCCATCCGAGCCCAAAGTTTCAAAGGCGTTTTGATGGCAAACGGGCTCGCCACGGCACCTTGCGGAGGCTGCGGAATCTACGCCAGCGCATGGATGTCAATTCCGAAATTTATGGCTAGAAAGTTCTCATAAACTTTTCATGTGGGAGGTACATTGACATTTCCAAAGTTGTGCTTTATATTTTCAATTGCGAACTTTGTGGGTTTGATGTTACTGTATATATTGGACGCCGAAGGTGCATTGACTTTGCTAAAGTCTTACATCGGACCATACCACGAGACAAGCGAAATCAACACACTATCAGACAAGTTGACAAAGCCAGCAGCGAGGTCGGATGAGACGAAGCGTTGTGGTGGTTCACTTGTGCCGTCATGACATAAAAAATATCAACATTCTTTTTGCACCTACGCCAAAGAATCCATGTCAAGACACTGAAGTCAGCCAAGGTAACTACGTTCTTATTTATTTTTTCTACTCCGACTTTTATTCGCGAGGACACATTGAGCCCCTTCAATTTTTTGGTCCTCGCTACCCTACCCACGGGCTGCCAGAGGCAGCCAGAGCGCATGCGTTTTTCTCGTGTTACCACAGAACATCTATACAAACTGGTGTTACCCCGAACACCGCGCGGCGCACTTCGGTGCGCGTTCGCTTTTCTCTGGCCGTGTGGATTTTCGCCTGGCAGAGGTTTGGGCACTTTCTGACTAGCAGACGAGAAAAAGAAACTATCGTGGCTCGCCGCCATCACTGTGGGGACTCGACGAATTGCACCGCGTTCGCTTGAGCGCAACCTCTCCGGAAAGTCTTGTCTCGCCAGTGTAGGATACCGAGCAGTATGCGTATGCTTCTCGGTGGACCAAGCGTCTCACGTTTTCTTCGATATTCTTTTGGTAGCTACATTGGGTGCCCAAAGTAGGCATTTCATTGTGGCCAACATACTTTATGCTTTTTCATTTCCGTGCCCCGGCCCCACAAGAGAAAAAGAAAAGACATTGTTGTGACGGAGCGAATTATCGTTTGGTGAAAGTTCGATTTTGTTACTTCTTCTTTTGCGGACAGTAATGGGCCACGGGATGCTTCAGTTGCCGGACAGTTTTATTATATAGTATTGCGATAGCAATTATATGGACACTCCATGAGCATTCCTGCCGTCGCCCTCATGTTTCGTATAAAGTCCAAGGGCGATAACATCGTGACCGCGCGCCGCATGCTGTATGTGCGAGTGAAAGTGTAGGGAGGGTGCTAGGGGGCTTGAATGGGTGAGACGACGATGGTGGCTCAGTCTTGTGTGCGCAAAAGAGAAAAGCGGGAAGCAAGCGCGCCGCCTTCCATCGCGCGCGGTACATCGAGGGGAGTGGATGGAATGGGGGTGGGATCTAGGATTCTGTTAATCTCTGATTGCGCAACATGTTTATTTGCCTCGTTTGACGCATTGTATACAGTGACTTTTTTTAGATACGTAGATTTATTGGAGACTTATACGTATATATACATATCTTGTTGCGGGGTTTCGTGTATACGCGCAGTGAACTTTGTTTCCAGTGACACTTTTTTGCCTTTTATCAAGCTGTATCTTCGCATTTGTATATTCCATTGTATCTTCGCATTTCTAATGTACGAAGGCGAGTAAAATGAAAGTGAGCCAACCCACCCTGCGCAATAATTGTGCGGTCCATTATCTGCGAGGCACGCATGTGACACAGAGGTATCTCTCATTTACAAAAGTGACACGCAGGTGTTAGTATCAAGGTTGTTTAATGCTCTCATGCACTGGGTTGAACATGGTTGCGCGGCATAACGGACGCTCTAGAAGTTGAGCAGCGTGGTGTCCTGAGGTTTTGACAGCCGAAGGTATTTATTTCCCAAAAAGAAATTAGTCGCCGTATGGCTGCCGTGTACGTTGAACATTGCATTAATTGGCCACTGTGAAGCATTCGAGCAAACGATTCGAAGAAGGACGTGAAAGTTGCAAAGACCATCCAAGACCGAGCCAAAGCCATTGTGCAATCACCCCTAACAAAATTGCAAAGGTTGTAGAGCTGATGAGACAAGAACGGAAGATAAGCATCGATGAACTGGCAGAGCGTATGAAGATCAGTCACGGTTCGATTCACGCCATAATTCATGAACATCTCGGTTATCCGCTCTTGTGTGCGCAATGGATGCCCAATATTTTGAACTACAGCCAGAAGACGGAGAAGTTCAGTGCTGCCTTTACTCATCTGATCCTTTATCACAATAAGGGTGACGACGACTTGTCTCCACTTGTGATCGGGGACGAACCATGGTGCCACTTGTACGAACCTGAAACACGACAGCAAAGCTTACAGTGGAAACATTCGAATTTATCACCCCCAAGAAAGGAAAGGCCGTCATTTCCGCCGGGAAGGTGTTGACTTTTTTCGATCGTCATGGGCCATTGCTGATAGAATTGGCTAAATCTTGAGAGACTATCAATTTGTTTCGTTATTATAAAACGCCAGATTGGCTGCGTGTCACTATCAAGAACAAACTATATATATACGTGTGGAAAATTGACGAATGGGGTCATCTTGATCCACGACAATGCCGTCCCCACGTCGCTGATGTGGTTAATACAAAACTGGCAATGTTCAAGTGGGAAACACTGCAACATCTGCCATACAGCTCTGACCTGTCGCCTTGCGACTTCCACTTTTTGGAGCATTTGAAAAAAAAAACTGCTCAAGCGAACCAGATTCGTGTTCGATGATGACGTGAAAGAGTCAGTTGCAGACTTTTTGAAGCAGCAACCCAAGAAGTTTAATGAGACGGGAATCACGCGACTCGTTAGACAACGGGACGAATGTCTAAATGATCATGGAGACTACTTTTAAATGAGGTACCCCGTTTGTCATATATTCGCATTGGCTGACTTTCATTTGACTCGCCCTCGTTTATTTTGCAGAACTCCTGCTTCTTATACATGCTCACTGTTGCGGCTATAATTTCGGTGCAATTACTCACGATACACGACCGGTGACAGCTGCTCCTGCGTAATACACTAGAACAAATGACAGCGTCATTGAGATTTTTCACTGGCCGTTGCATATGTACAAGAATCTAAACAAGGTTCTTGAATGACAAAGTTTCATTACAATATTTGTCCTCAACTTGTTCATTTCATGACCTTTACATTTTTCATATCAGCGGCATGCACTGCCTTGCTGGTTTCGAACTGACATAATTCTAAAGTTCGTGTGATATTTTATTTACTTATTAAATAGAGAAAAAAACATGGAAGCATTGATATCGCTTATTTTGGGCACAATTTTTGGCACATACAAGTATATTCCTTTATGAAGAAATACATGTTTTACTTGTTTTGACAGTGCGCAGTGTTCAAGAATTCGTTTGCAGCATCTTTAGCAATGACAATGCAGTTATTATTTATGCATTTGATCCCGAGACAAATTTTTTAAGAGGAAGCTTTAGCTCGCGCCCAACTCCCACGCGGCTTATTCAAATGCATGTAAAACGCAGAAATGCTTTTCTGTGATAACCGCCGGATCGCTTTTAATGAAATTTGTTGCATTTGAGAGAGAAAGATAAATTCTAGTGTCTGTTCGAAGCGCAATTTCGATTTAGGGCCTGAACTTTGCTTAAATATATTGAAAAACTCGAAAGTCCCCCCCCCCCCCCCCCCGCCAGAAAAAAGAATAGAAGCACGACGTTTACAAACAAATAGCTCTGCATCAAGCACACATGTTGCTGTTCAGTAAACAGCATCTGTTATAACAGTCAAAGCGGACAAATTTGGTGTGTCAATTCGTATCTTACGTGAATTGGTTACGTTGTGTACAAGGATTCTGAGAAAGCCGTATTTCCATAGCGCTAAATTCCTTGAAATTCACGCGTAACAAAGAAATTTTGTCCGCTGTAGGTGTACTATTAGGTGCAATTCACAGAATTGTGATATCATTTTTCATTGCTGAGTTACATAGTTTTAAACTTGATAGTTTAGATTTCTGAAAATTTGCGATTGTGGTGAATTTTTATTAAAGAATTGACAACGTAAATGAAAAATTCGAAACCAACAGTTACTAGAATTTAACCTTTTCTTTTAAATGCAACAAACCTCGTCAAATTTGGTGCATTGGTTGCCGAGAAAAACGAGTTCTTCTTCTACATGTATTTAGATACGTGCACCCGAGCTAAAGCTTCCTCTTAAGGAGGAGACCGAGCTGCAATGTGAGACCCCCCCGAAGGAAATTTCTGGCTACGCCACTGATAGCTGGGGATGGTAGTCGTGGTGGTGGTGGTCGCGGTAGTTTTTTTCGAACAGGCCAGTTTCGCCCGGTGGGCTAGCCGGCAAACTTCTAGTCTTACTGTATTTACCCTGAACACAAAGACAGGTCACGAAGAAGCTTGAAAGAAACTGCTTCCTGCAATGCGGGTATTACACGTACGATTCCTCTTATGATGACATCATGGCTCTCCGGAAGCGCTACCTGCTCAGGGCTCTCTCTCTGTAGCTGTCAAGTAGCACATTCTCAAGCAGGCAATGCAACTTCCAGAAGATTAAAGCAAGGCTAGGCGCAAGGACGTTCAAGTGAGATTCAATTACAAGACACTTCCAGAGAAAGATATCATCCCTGCAGTCACTGAAGCAGTGTTCTGTCATCTCTTCTAGTGGACATAACCAGCATATGACCATGGCATATAGCAGCCTCTCGCCATTTTATTCATGGTAATAAATTCCACAGATAAAATAAAACACAGCTGCAGTAACTCTCGTATGTTAAGATTCAGCCACTTGTTTACTTTATTTATGGCATTTATTACTCTGAGTAAAATTGTGTATGGATTGGAAGTATATAAATAATGCGGGCACCAGATGGTCATAACCAATTACAGGAAAGCGAGCAGTACATAAAAATAAAATTATCATAGAAAGCAACATTCTATCACACTAAAAACTAGAAAGATGAAGCTAAACACTTAATCAATTGGATATCAGAGCACACAGTAATCTTTAACATAAATGTCATTCATGTGCATAATTATCTGAGTTTTCAACGAGTTTTCAACAAGCTATGCAGTCCTACGAGTAAAATCATGTCAAATATTACGCCATCACACATGGTGCAGCATGATATTGGATACTGTGAGAATTTAAATCAGACTTCTCCTGCAAACTCCCTCTGGAGAATATCCCAGAATAATATGGCACCTTCGCCGTTAATAAAGCTGTTTTCAACAGTTTCGGGCATGTTACAAAGGCGATAGTCAATGTATGAAACGAAAGTAATTTTTTTCCGAAGCCATGTTCCAATTGGCAAAGTTTCAATGTGTATCTTGAAAAAGAACGATTCTGTGGAAGAGGAAACTGGCGTTTTACGAACTCTCGTGTACATCATGTCCCGGCAGTCCGATAGATATTGAGCGATAAAACAATGACGGGGACAGCATCGATATTAAATCTTTGTAAAGAATTTTAGTAAAGAGCAACTAGATTTGGAAAAACGGGCCGTGAGAGAAGGCGCGGAAAAATAATCTTCACGCGTGAACAACCCAATAACAAGGTCGAGAAAGAAAATTTGATGACGCCACCAAATCTGGCAAGAGATGGACAAGGCTAACCTGCTATATATTAAGTCCGCAATGTCGGATGAGAGCGCTCGCGAAGTAAGAAGCGTGGAACTTTAACTGTCGCATATACGAAAACACCAAGCCTAGCCCTCCAGCATTAAATGGTCGGAAGATATTATCGCCTCTCATAAGTTCAAAATTATAAAACCATATTAACGGTAAAAAAAAGAACACAGTGAGAATGCTCGGTGTAAAAGCGTGCGGAGTAAAGAACCTGAAAGTCGTAAAAAATTTTGGCTGCCAAAAACATGTTGCTTGTTTCTACTTTGCCAAGTATAGAAAGACGGTGCGGAAGAGAGGTTTGTGGGTTGCGCTCAAGGCCCTGGAACACCTCTCTCTCTCTCTCTCTCTCTCTCTCTCTCTCTCTCTCTCCAGTATTGCACGCATTACTTGCACAGGCATGCAGTGGAACCCCAAGGTATTCAGGTGGCGCACAAAGTCTTTCGACCCCAGCATATTCTGGAAGCGTAATGGCCCACGATCCAGAGTCAGTATCAAAGTCATGTATGATGGGAAGAGTTTTTTCATACTAGGTGCGCCCGGGAAAGAAGAACGAATATCGTCAGTGTATGCTAGAACTCTGAGCTCCTTACCGAGTACGTTGAAACCACGAGCATTGGTGAAACTCCAAAGTAATGAGCAATTGCGCCGATTTCATACTACGCCTGGGCAACACTGTGCCTGGTCTCTTGACAGCTCTCGTGGAAATGATTGTACGACGCCACGATCTGCTGCTTATCTATAAAGCAGCGCCGAGGTGGAAGAGTGTGAACGATGCCAGGAGCAATAAATAAATAAATAAATAAATAAATAAATAAATAAATAAATGCTGTATGGCAAGGAGCTGGAAGACAGAGTCGCGTCTCTCCGCATCTCCACCACCGGCGAGTGCCACCTATACATATATATGAAGACGACTCCGACTTGAAATCACCACTGAATAAACTTTTCTCTTTCCTCACGGAAACAAGTTGCTCCCGCACGTCTGCGAGTGTTTGCTTCTTCGACGCATACCCATAACGAAACAGTGCAGCACTTATACTGCGCACAATAGAGAGTTTTAGTATAGCGTAAAGCAGCAAACGCAAAGAGTTAGCGTTAGCGTTAGCGTTGCGTGCACCACACTGCGCATGCGCTATACGTAAACGCTGCTGGAGCTCTTACGTACGTACGCTATTTTCAGGATTTAGCGTTGAACGCTAACGCACGCAAGGGGAGCCTTACGTACGGCAAGATGGCGGCGCCAGTCGAAGTGAGAGCAGCCCGCTTCGGATCTATCGAGTCGTCTTCCTGCACTGCTAGGCTCTATCCTTCCCCACTAATGCTCGTGTTCGCCTTAGATTTGTGTGATGATGCTTCGGCAGCGGCGCACAGGTGACAAATGGGCGTTGTTTGCGATATACGTCCTCGATTAGCCGGGCAGTAGGCTTAACTAGAGGGTTTGCTAATGTTTGCTCATGTTTGCTGTATCCGCCTCGAGATGGCGCCCAAGTGTATTTCGCTCGTTCGCTTGGTGTAAAGCCGCATGTGAAGCCGATGCATGTCATGTTTTCCGTGGCAAAACACAGTAGTGTGGTCGGTGCTGTGGTCACAATGCGTGTGCGTTTTACCAACGACGACGATATGAACCTCGTGCAGGAGGTTTTCGCCTTGAACCCATTCGGATGGACGTCAAGGTGGGCGTCCGTTGCAAAAAATTGGAAAGAAGTGGGAAATCCGCTTTCTGGAAGCGAAATTGCCGGCGAAACGTCCCCTCCGGTATAGCTTCGACGTTGAGTGGATCTTGAGTACACGTAGAACCTGCGCGGTCGCTCTCATTCCCGAAGCATGAGGGCGTCTATGTCATCCCAACTTAAAAAGGACGCGTAATATGGGTCCCACAGAACACTCGATCGCGGCATGCCAAGATTAATCGGTGTGTTTCGCGACTCTCGACAAAACAACGCTCAAACCAAACACCTACATGCGTAATTAACGCAGCGACTGTGGCTTTCGATAAGCTTGACTTAGGGACACACTTGCGGATTCGGCATTGGATAAGCTCGACATTTCGTTTGGATTTGGCTTTCCAGTACTTTGTGTCTTTACATCTAGATGGCGTTGTATTTGTTTGCGTTAACGTTAACGCTTTTCTCCGTTCCGCTATTCTAAAGCACTACCTTGTGCCGCGCAGTGCAGTCTTTCTTTGCGTTAGCGTTGCGTCGCACGCTAACGCTAACGCAAGGGTTTTACGCTATACTAAAACTCTCTAATATTGCAGCAAACATCGGGTCGCTCCTTCTCATCACGCGCGAAAGGGAATTTCTTTTCACGCATCCTTATTTGCACTAAGGAAGTTGCGAACAGACGACGAGACCGGAAAGCAAAAGTAATTTTCAATTTTCGACTTCACTGTTCGCCCCTGAAATGAATAAAAAGAAAGATATTGAAGTACATCGGTGCATTTATCGAAATGGTCTGCGCGTCTGACGTCACCTTTTATTTTCCGCCCCATTTCAGCCCGTTTTCCATCTCTCGACCAGAACATATCGGCATTGTTCGTACTACAATTTTTTTTTTTGTCTCGCCGAGAGCGTAGCACTCTAATACCGAAGCTAAATAATTACGCCACCTCGCGACGTTCGTCTTTCAGCCGCGAATAAGAAAGGCAACTCTATGAGGCTTCTGGTGAATCAAGCACGAAGGTATTCTACAAAGCGCGCGAAACTCTAAATCGAGTAAATACTTTGTTTCTTTGTTTCCATTGCAGTTTGCGGCCGCGGCCGCAACTGCAGGTGTCAGCCAAGCCGGATATGTGGGTGCCCTTCGCGAGCACCGGGTGGACGGGAATTGCGGTGCAGCGCTCCGTGCGCTTGCAAAACACTACGTCTGCCTCGTTAGGGAGATGAATGTAGAATAACACTGGTAGTCTCTGTTAATGTTACTTTTCTTTTATGCGAAAGTATTATATGCCCTTCAGAAGAGTTAACTGCTGGGCTAGTTGGTGATCTTGCATACTAAAAAGATTTTGCGCCAAAAACAACACACACACACACACACAAGAAACACGACGACACCACGGGCAAGAGTCGTCTTCTTCTGTGTGTCGTCATCTTTGTTGTGTGTGTTGTTTTTGGCGCAAAATCTTTTTAGTATCATATGCCCAATTAAGCGAAAATCCCGAGTCCTCGGCGTCGCCACCGAGCGTTTGTATACCAGGAATGGCCGACGGCGCAAAGAGTGAGAACACGTCAAAGAACTCTCGGATTGACGTCAAACTCCCGAGAGAAGAGGTTCCTGCAAACAGTGTAAAGCAATGACTTCGAAAATAGAAGTTCGTAAATTTTGGTCTTGGTATGCGAATCGAAATCGGGCCTCCGGGGCGCGAGATGAGCACGCGTCCCCGACGCCACGGTACTTGTTGACTAAAGGCGTCCGTCATTGCACACGTCATGCGGAAAGATGTGCAGCCAGTGGGGAGGAGGTGACGCCACGTCATTACTGCATAAAATGAGTGTATAAAATAAAAAAAAAAACATTAATGTCCAATCGAACGCCGTTGAGTGCTCATTCCAGTTATGAACTCCTCGCGGGCAAGCGAGCGCGCAGAGATGCTTGGGGCGCTTTGATTGGGCCTTACGGGGAGAGCCAATTGCACGGACAAGGAACGCGCGAGAAAAAAAAACATTTCATCGAAAGCACTATAACGCTTTCGTATTCCCACACGAAATCAGTCTTAACTGTCTCTGCTGAACGTTTTTATTATTATTATTATTATTATTATTATTATTATTATTATTATTATTATTAGCAGTAGTAGTAGTAGTAGTAATTAGAGTCATGGAAGCATACGACAAATCATGCAGAATCAACACCTCGGCATGTATGTAAAGCGGTTAATCAAATGCCATATAAATTTGCCCATTTCATTCCGGCGTGTTTGGCGTAAAGGAAACTGGCGCGCGCGCATGCGCTCTCGCACGCCCCATGATATACGCAACGTGCGGCGATAGTCTCGCAAGAGCCATTTGGCGTTGGCACGATAGAGGCGCGCGCGCGTGCAAATGTGGCCTAGTGGATAGAGTATCGGGCAGCTGTGCTGGGGCACAGAGGCTCGATTTGCGTCATCGGGGATGTTTACTTGTATATTTATTGTTGTAAGGGCCAGGCTGCAGCGATCAGTAACTAACAGTCACGCTAAGAAAAGTCCGGGAGTTTTCGCAAAGAAAGCTTGGCTTTAATACCGCAGACATAGAAAGAGAAGAAACAGCCTAAGCAGTTGTCCCTAAATGGGAGACTATGACAACCAGCTTAAAATGGGGGACGGGGAAAGGAACGCTGAGATGGGAAAGAAAATAAGTAGGCACATCACAAAATGACAACTCTATAGTATAGGTCAACTTTGTGAACCTCGCATTGAGTTGAAGCTCCTCCTTTTGCCGCTAAGAAATCGGTATGCATGCATACATTTAGAGATAGATGAAATTGCCGGAACTCTTTGAAGTTAGGAGCAACTTGAAGGGGAAGTGAAAGGAAAATACCAGAACAACCACTGATTTTAGAGCTGGCTGTTCCCCAAGGAAGCAGAAAAAAAACGAATGTGGCGAGAGAAAGCAGGTGCCGTAGACCCCTATGAGGTAAAAGCGTGCACGTCACACTCGGCGCTATACCTGCAGCCGTCCTAGGCTGATACCAGCGTCGAATTTGCTGCGTGCACCCGGATGTCGCAGGTGCTAAACTCGGAACGGCGCTTCACGACGACGCGGCGAACATTTCGCCCCGCCATGCTCTGTCACTCTTCCCTCGGGAAGTAGGTATTTAAAAAAAAGAAAGCGAAAAGAACGTGGGTCTCTTGCAAGGCGGGGACATTGGATGGAGATTTAGATGGGTCCTCATCGGGATGGCAGTGGCTCGGATCCAGTACACATAAACATTCACCTCGTCTCGTAAACAATCGTAAACAACTCGCTTTCTCTTCCGCGCGATTCGCTTTCCTCTCCCATTATTCCCGTTTCTGCTTTCAGAGGCAAACATATGGCCTCGATGTTGGGGTCAGACTGGTTGACGACCTCTCTCAGAAACAGGATTCCTGGGACAGCTGCCTCTTACATCATCACTCTAAAAACGACAATTTATCGTCTTTATTGTCTAAAATGCCCGTCGGTATAGTGGCTCCTGAAAATCTACGGCTTGCGGTATATCCAATCAAAGTACTTGCTTTTAGTAGCGGCGCACATGTGTATACGTACTTGCGTGTGTGGCTGTGACTGTTAAAAAAATAATTATGGGGTTTTACATGATAAAAAACACGATCTGATTATGTGGCACACCGTAGTGGGGCACTTCGGAAATTTGGACCACGTGATTTTCTTTAACGTGCACCTAAATATAAGTACACCGGTGTTTTCGCATTTCGCCCTCATCAAAATGCGGCCGCCGTGTCTGCGATTCGATCCCTCGACGCCGTGCTTAGCAGCCGAGCACCATAGTCACTCAGCAACCACGCCGGGTGGCGTATTTCCAATTGCTAGTAGGCAGAGCGGGTCGTGGCATTTGCGGAGACGACGGACGTTTGCGCGCATGCGCGAGTAAGAGCGGGTGCGAGAGAGGAAATGTGGGCGGTTTTGCTCCTTGAACATACGACTCTGCCTAGGTATTGCAGTAAAACACATTGTGAGGCTAGTTGGTGCATAGCTTTCAAAAAATGAAGCGCCAACGGTAACGGCACACTAAGAAGGAACAAAAGACAGGACAAGGCTTACTTGCAACTGGAGTTGCAAGTAGCGCGTTGTCCTGTATTTTGTTCCTTCTTAGTGTTCCGTTACCGTTGGCGCTCCATTATTTCAAAGCTGCCTAGGTACTACGGAGGAGTTTCTTGGCGCGCGTTGTATGTACTTGTCCCTAGGCGTGCCGGCATTAGTAGCGGGGCGCGGTAGTGCTGAACTTAGCACCGCAAGTTGGCGGCTCGACGCAATTATCTTTACTTGATCATGTTTTTACAAATGAAAACAACGTGTCATTATTTCGCATTGGCGGCGCCTCCAGGACACCAAAGCGGCAACGGGGACATCAAAGCTAGAAGACGGACTGGTCCGTGGGTTGGGGCTCGCAGACGCCCCAAGCCACGGGCCACCCTGCTTCCAGCTTTGATCCGCCCGCTACCGCTTGGGTGCACCGAAGATCCTGCGCCGCCTGCTTTAATATAACCTGAGGTGCTCTCCTGAGGCCTCCGTTTGCCGGTTGCATGTGCCCTCCTATACAGTGCTTGCAAAAAATGCGATCTATCGTCGCGACGAAAAAAGCGACCCGCGACTTATACAACACCAGTCAGAACATTGCCCCTTCAGGCACAACGATCACCAAGCGGCGTCCTCGCCCACTGCCTCACCGCGCGGGCAGCCAGTGGCGAAGCGCATAAGATAACTCGACCGCACTCCGCAATGCCGGCATGTCTAGGGGACAAACCAATACAACGCGCGCTAAGAAACCTCCACCGTAGTGCCTAGGCTGAGTCATATAATCAAGGGGCAAAAGTCCCCAGATTTTCTCTCTTGCACGCGCTCTTACTCGCGCCTGCGCAGAAACGTCGAGCGCCGTGAGAAATGCCACGCCCCGCTTCACCTGCTGCAATTGTAAAAACGCCGCCGGGTGTGGCTGCGCCTGTCCACGCCAGGTTTGTTACTTTGTTCTCTGCGTGACGTCGCGCTGTTTCACTATCATCGTTCTGAGTATTTCATTTTGTTATTGCTGTGGTCTTCGCTGTTGTTGTTGTTTGTGGTGGTGGTGTTAGTAGTAGCGTTGTTAATTTACAGCCTGCGGTAAGCATAGCTGGATAATTGACAGTCTTACAACATACATTGTAACAAGTTGGTGACCAGGTTGTGGGGCAACTGAACTCACTCCGATTAAGAAGACGAGCTTTTACCACAGGCTCTCAGCCATGTCGGCTACGTGTGCATCTAGGCCTGTGTTTCAAAAAAAATAAAGAAGCCTGCACGTAAAAACAGGCGTTAGCCAATCGTGTTGTTAGACATACTTTTGTCGGAGGAGGCCGGCCAATGCTTAATACCTCTTGGGTTGGGTTTCTGGGAGCCAACAGACACTGACACCCTCGGTAAACCCCCTTTCTTCTCGTTTATATATATATATATATATATATATATATATATATATATATATATATATATATATATATATATATATATATGTTAAGAATAACCAGGCAGACAACCACCGTGACATTTCTTACAGCACGCGTCTTTATTTGTTTCTAGTAAACGCCGAACGCGCGATTCAGCAGAGAAGTTCAGCACCACCGAAACACCGAAGATAGAGAGAAGAATACAGGAAGGCAGGGATGTTAACCAGTCAATAGTGTGGTTGGCTACCCTACACTGGGGGAAGGGAGAAGGGGAAGAGAAAGAAGGGAGAGAGAAGGTGTAGATACGTGTACGGACAGCACTTCTGAGAAGTTCTGAGAAAACACAAAAGTGCCTTCACTGCCTTCTGAGCCGATGATCGGTCGGGACGGTACTCTAATATTGTCTGTTCACTCAGAGGACGATCGTCTAGTTTCCTCAATGTGTCGGACAAATACTGTCTTTGTGCTTGAAATTGAGGACAATGGCACAATATGTGGTCAATGTTCTCCTCGCATGCGCAAACATCACATGCAGGACTATCTGCCATTCCAATTAGCGCTGAGTAGGCATTCGTGAAGGCCACTCCAAGCCATAACCGACACAGAAGAGACGCTTCACGCCGGTGCACACCGGCTGGAGGTCTGAGTTGAAGTGATGGGTTTAGTCGGTGCAGTCTTGTGCGCCTTGTATGTACGGTATTACACTCTGCTAAGGAGATAGTGCTTGCCAGAATGCCAAGTTGTCTCGCGGCGTCGGTCCTTGAGAGTGGAATGGGGACGCAGCGGTCTTCTTGGTTTGACGTCCGAGCTGCCTTATCGGCGTCATCATTACCAATGATACCGCAATGACCTGGTATCCACTGAAAAAAGATATCATGGCCTTTTTCTTTTAAATGATGGACAAGTTCCGCGATTTCGCACGTGAGCTGATCGTGAGTTCCATGTCGGAGAAATGAATGCACACATTGCAAGGCCGGCCTTGAATCGCAGAAGACTGCCCATTTTCTAGGACTTTCAGTATTTATCACTTGAAGAGCGTCGCGGAGAGCCGCGAGCTCCGCAGCTGTAGACGTAGTGACAGGGGAAGTCTTGAACCGCTTGGTTATTCTCATTGCTGGTATAACTACAGCGCCGCCGGAACTGGTTGATGTAGTTGATTCATCAGTGTAGACGTGTGTGCAGTCGCTGTATCCCTCGTACAAGAGAAGTAAAGTTAGTTGCTTGAGCGCTGATGATGGCAAGTCCGACTTTTTCTGAAGTCCTGGGACTGTAAGGTTCACTTGAGTACGGCGCATACACCATGGAGGAATAGAAGGCCTTGCCGCAGGTGTGTAACCTGGCCTGAAAGAGGCACGGTGCGCGAAGACAGTCGCACTGAATGTCGTGTGGGGCCTATCTACTGGGAGACTTGCTAGGTGGTGGGTAGGGGTCCGGGCGAAGTGTCTTATGTGCACACGCATTGTTTCAATGCTAATGTGCGTTCTAATAGTGAAATTTTGAGCGATTGCAATAACTTCAGTCGTTGACGCACTCCGCGGTAGACCGAGACATATCTTGAGTGCTTGGGCTTGGATGCTTTGGATTATGTTCAGGTTAGTTCTGCAGGTGTTGGACATGACAGGTAGGCTGTACCGCAGGAATCCAATAAAGAGGACCCTGTACAGTTGCAGCATAGAGTGTATCGGCACTCTCCAGGTCTTTCCTGCAAGGAACTTAAACATATGGCAAATTCCTGTAAGGCGTTTTTTCACATGATTCACATGAGGGGTCCAGGAGAGATTTTTGTCAAGGACCACCCCCAAAAATCTGTGACTAGTGCTGTACGAGATCATGTGTCTGTCGACGGATATCACGTATGGAGACATTGATTTCCTGGTAAATGCCACCGCTGCGCACTTCTCGTATGATATACGAAGTCCTTGTTCTCGAAGGTAGGATGATGTTAAAGTAGCTGACTTTTGAAGCCGCGCGCGAAGCTGCAGTCGTGTCACAGCCGACGTCCAAATGCAAATGTCGTCGGCATAGATGGAGAGCCTAACGGTGCTTGGCAGGATGTCGGTGAGTCGAATGAGTGTTAGACTGAAGAGCGTTGGGCTGAGTATTCCGCCCTGAGGCACCCCACGGTTACTGTATTGCTGGGAGGTCGGACCATCCTCGGTAAGTACGAAAAAGGATCTCTTATGTAGATAGCTACTTATCCAAAAATATACTTTGCCGCCAAGTACTACTGCCTCTAACGCGTTGAAAATCGCTTCGTGCGTTACGTTATCGTACGCTCCTTTAACATCCAGAAACAGGGCAGCAGATAATCTTTTGCAGGACTTCTGGTGCTCGACGTACGTCACCAAGTCGATAACGCTGTCTATGGAAGAACGGCCACGCCTGAAACCGGCCACTCCATCTGGATATACCTGGTAATGTTCGAGGTACCATTCTAGCGGTGCTAGAACCATCCTCTGCATTAGTTTTCCGATGCAACTGGCAAGCGCAATTGGTCGGTATGATGCTATGTCTACAGGCGACTTGCCAGGCTTGAGCAGTGGGATTAGGCGACTGGTCTTCCATTCTTGGAAACACCGAAAAATCGCACGCTCATAATGGGCTGGCCGCACATCTGCCTCAACTGGGGCGTCGCGCGCGCCAAATCGCGGGTGAAATCGCGCCGTATGAAACAGGGTTTACACGATTTAGGCTGTTGTGCGTAAGAGCAGCTCTCAGCCGATGGGGATGTCGGACATAATACTAAAGGTGACGGGCCAATTGCAAACAGAAAAAGAGCGCTTACGAACGAAAAAGAAAACACTCGGCCGAATTCGGTCACAGATTTCTAAAAGTTCCACTGACGTAATTTCTTCGACAGTGTCCCATGTGAAACGACGCTCCCTAAGGCCTGCCGCGCTGCACTTCCAAGCAAGTATACTTGTGAGAAGCGAAGCAAGTATGCATAGAATTATCGCGGAGTGAACAAAAGTCTATAGGGCAGATTGAATGCGACAAGCAAATCACTGGCATCAGGCAACTGCACCATATATACCAATGTCATTAACGCGGTGTTTATCGAGTTTCCTCGCCTTTTCTATCTTCCACCGGGGGAATTCTTTTTAGCCTCACACGTGTAACGCCCCATTCGGTGCAGATGTTCTTCCTGCGCTTTGCTGAGCGCTCTAATTTGCATCGAGCGAAGCACCTTTAGTCCGGACGACCAAATTCCTTCTGAGTCAGCAAAGAAGTCGCGACGCGGCTTGAGACTGAATGGTACAGCAAAAAAAAAAAAAGGCGGGGGAGGGGGGGCGGGAAAGGTCACCGAAAGAAGAACGCACCAGCCTGTTCTTACTTTTCGTGAAAGTGTCTCACTTCCATGATTCATTGAGTGAACACGACGACTAAACTGGGTCAACAGCTTCTTTGCAATACGGTGTATCTGCGTGGCGGCGCCTGCTCAAAACACGGCCCACCACTGCGTAGTTGGCTGCTAATTAGGAAGGCGTCCCATTCGGCTGAGCTAACCTCGGTACAATACGTGCCACGAGCTGCAAGCCTTCAGGGAATCGAGTCACTAGCACCCGTTAAACTGTAAGGTAACCCGTACAGTTTCTTTTTTAACGTTGTATTGAGTGCGTGCGGTGCTCCTTATTGAGATTTGCATCTATAATGGCACTCGTCGACATCAGAACGAAAAGCTGAGCAGAGATTTCCTACCGATTCTACCTGTTCGCGCTTTTTTTTTTTTTTTACAGCGAATGTTGTATCTAACCTTGCGTAGTTGTTTCGTCGTCCGGCAACAGAAACCGACTTAGCGAGCTCTAAAAAACCTATGCGAGTGCAGTGCGGCGGCGCAGATGTCAGAATGCGGAACAGATTAGAATGCTCGCCTTGAACAATAGCGTGACGTAAAGGTTATCGCAGTATATAAGCAGGAGAGCTATCGGCGCTAAAAACAGCTCCGTTATCGTTGGGGCGGACACGCATGAAGTCATACACCAGAAGAACAACATGCGTACGAGGAGCGCCGGAGAGAACAGCAACGAGAACGTAAACGGCGCCGGCGCGAAATGACCACCGACGAAGAACGTTCCCGCGACGCTGAACGAAAACAACAATCGCGAGCCCGGGCACCTCCGAACGAGCAACGACGCCAGACTCGCAATGCAAAAAATGACAACCATTCCACTCTGTGAAGATGGACTGACAGCCAGAGTACTTTGCTTTTCGTTGGAGAGCTTTGACTGTCGTCAACTTTCGCTGCCATTCCATCTTCCCAGAGTGGAATGGTTGTCATTTCTTTCTCTCATCAGTATTATTTTTTTTCTATAATTCTTTTATTGACATTGCTTGCTGCTCGTTATAGTAGTCACGCCAATTAAATAATGTGAAAACTTTTTCGCAATTATTATTTTTTATATAGCTATCGCGTCGGTACATTGCGGTAACCATACATCACATAAATGTTTCTTTAAATGAATAATTGGCTGCGGATACTATACAATGCACAAACAAGTGAGCTTTGTTAAGTTCCTCTATATCGTTTTATTTTATGACTTAGCGGGACTTAAAGACAAAGATTGCCGGGGCTTAGGCACGCACACACATTTTCAATATTTGGTGTTTAAATAAGCGTTTAAATACAGTCAAGATCAAGCGAAGCCTCTACAGCTTCTTGCACAGCTGCCGTTTCCAGATTTTCGTACACATATGTATATATACGAACTGAAACTAAACGACGTCACCTGGTTATTCGCTTACCAACTTGGCCGTGTTATAACCGTGCATTTGTTTTTCACGGGCACGACATTTATCGAGGCGACTTTGTGTCATCAATGCGTTCGGAAACGAGGTGTTTATCCTGTGGACCTTCATCGTATTTCGTGCCCCGCTGTGTTTTATGTTGGATTGCGCATTGGGAGAACTGGGGCGAATTCACAAATCTGCGTGTGCGCTCGACTTCATTTGGTATACATTCAGTGAGAAACCACATTTTTCACCTTGGGTATCGAACGCTAGCAAAATGTCTTCTGTGCCTCGAAGACGTTGTTCGCATTGCCTTCCTGGCACGGCTGATTGAAATAACAAAAAGACGTAGAGAAAGCTGGAATGCGCCAGTCCTATTACCCCCCTCCCCACACACACACACACGCGCACACGCACACGCAAACACACACACTATCTATCTCAGCAAATATTATCACTGCACTATACACCACTTTACCACCCCGCCGGCTCGTACGAAATGTCCTTCGTTCACTCACGCTTTTTCGGTGTCTTCTAATGCAGTACACCCAACCGGCTCAGGGAATGCGGGGCGTGCAGTGTCAATAGAAGAGAAGAATGACAAAATACAAGAAGAAAAATGCAATGAATAAGGCGAAGCAAAACGCAACCTATCGAATACTGTAGCGCATCGCAAATACGATGCGAGGCAGCGCGGCTAAACGAAACAGGGCGGGCGGCACATGTTTGGTTTGGCGAGCAACGCCGGCGTCGCGACCGCTGCACCGGTGTCATGGAGGACTCTATAGTTGCAGCGCGTTTTAGCTGCGGCCGTGGCGTCGGAGCATCGCGGGGTGCGTCGTCGAGCGCGAAGGCGGCGAAGTCGCGCCTGGCTCCCGGATGGTAGAACGGCGATGATGCCGCAGCATCCTCGCCGGAAGCGCCGATCACAGCATGTATACGGACGCGTTCGAATCGTGGGTGCGTGTATGCCTCCGCTGCAGCCGCACTGGAGCAGCAGGAGGTCGACGCGCAGTCGAGTCGCGTGAATGTGCGGTTCCTTTTCTCGCCTGTTGGTTTGGTTGTTTCACTTTCTTCTTGGCCTTTCCAATTCTCTCCAAGAAAGCAAAATTCAGGCAGAAACTCGGCTGGGGGTTGTATAAGTATGCGTAAGCATTGTCATGCCACTTGTCCATCTGCACTTCCACGCAGCCCGGTGTCATTATCAATGTTATGAAGCTTGATCCAACCTGTATAAATCCTTATCACCAATATCGGTTGTTATCAACCTTATCGGACTAGATCCAACCGTTATCAACCCTTATCGGTTATTATCAACCATATCCGACTCGATCCGACCCTTATTAACTCTTATCAGTCCTTATCAACCCTACCGGACTTGATCCGACCCTTAGCGACCCTTATCGGTACTATTAACCTTATCAGAGTTGCTCCGACCATTACAACGTCTAGAGTGCTCCAAGACGGCTCTATATGTCGTCCGAAAGATGGCTTTTACTCCATCATCACCAAATATTTCGACAGAGCCTCTACAGAAACTGTTCTCTGACATTTCTTTTTTACCGCCGGTACAACACATTCATGTGGTTCAGATATAGTCACTAATTGCAAGCGTGGTTGTTTAGCCCAGTGGGTAAGACACTCCGCTTCTGACCGGGGGTGATAGGCTGGAAACTCACCATTGCCAACGTTCTTCATTGCAAATTTATTTTGTTCTATACATTAGTTTCTTTATAGAGATCCGTCTTACGTGACCGACGGATGGACGGACGGCCAGATTTCCTCGTTGGGTAGGCGCATAAATGCTTACACATTTAAAAGGAACCCACGGCACTGTCTCTGCGCGCATTTGTGATGGCAAATGCGCCGAGTCTGCATGCAAACGCGCGCCGGTGCCACTGCTGCATGTACGTGTGCCGACACGTGTAGCGCACTGCGTGTGCTAATACGTGTACGCCTCACTTTAGAAGGTGATTAATTTTCGCGCCGACGGGGGACGGCAGTAACATTAAACGACCCGACCGACACGAGCGCGCGGTTGTTATCGGCCAGGTGGCGGAGCCTTGCTCGTGCGGGCTATGAGTGCAAACCGGAACGGGATGCGCGTCCTTTTGTCTCGTCTCGTGAGCGAGTGGGCGCGTCTCTGCGAACTTGCGTTGTGTTCGCCGCAGTGCGTGGAGATTTAGAATCGGAGAACAAACGCCAGCAGCGCAGGCTCATTGTGTACATGCGTAGTGAGAATTTGCGGCATTCATCCAAGGTCTGCGTAAAACCCGGACTGAGTGCTACTTAATTTTTGTTTCTTTTTCTGTTTTTCGTTTACCGTTGCGAGTTGTTAGTCGAAAGTAACGTATCGATGCGTTCGTTTAAAAACAGTGTCATTCGCTGCGCGCGCGACGTGGGCGAGTTGTGGCGCAAGCGACATAACAATGGGCGCCCGCGGCAGCTTCGGATGAGGCAATGTGAAGTTTTACGGGGAATCGGTGCCCGTGTTCGCGTAAATCCCTCTTGCGTAAGGGCGCTAATTCCTCGGTGGTCATCAGCCGCAGTGGTGGCTGTGTGGCTTTGGCGTTCCGCTGCAGAGTGTCACGAATTTCACCCTCGGTCACCGCACCCGTATTCCGATCGAGACGGGATGTATTAAAGGAGCACTAAAGCCAAATACTAAGTTCAAGCTAAAGTGATAGATTAGTGCTCGAGAATCTCTAAGGCGTCAATATTATCACGAGCAGAGCTTTAATAATCGAGAAATTGAGACAAATGCGGGACATGATTAGAGACTCCCCCGGCACGTTCAAGTACTTGCCCGATGACGAAAGCACTCTTCAGTTAAATTCTCTCACTAGTCAACTACTCGCTGCAAGAAACATCCTTGTATTGTATTATTGGACGAAATATTATGCTACTTGTCCAGTTCTATTTCATTTTCAGAAAAAAGAACTCATTGAAATTACCCTTGACAACGACGCGGGCGGTCGAAAGGTTTCGTTTTCGCTCGACTCTGAGCCGCCCACGCTTTCACGTTTCAGTAGTTTCATTATCGCGCAGTGCTGCGCTGGTTTTGCTGGCTCGCGAAGCTCGCACTAACTGCAAGTAGCAGAGAATTCAACTTCCGCGTGATGACGCGGGATGCGCTAACTATCCACGCCACTTGGCCAAAAAACAGCTGCAGAGACGAATCCACCTCTCTCTCTCTTGGCTCAGTGCCGCCGTCTGTCGGGCGCCGTTTCACTCAACGACGCCAGCAAAAGGTGGTGATGGCGTATGCAACGTCACCACTACCCGGTTGGGTGGCGGAAGATTTGAATTTCTAAAAAGGTATTCGGACCCTTAAGATGCAATTTTCTCGTAACCTAAGTCTTTTCCTGCCATGAAACAAGCATTGCGAGGTTTCTGGAATGGTATTTAGACAGTCCACGTCGACTTAGTATTTGCCTTTAGTGTCCCTTTATGCCCGTGTACTTACAGATTTAGGTGCATGTTAAAGAAAGCTTTAACTGGCTAGCTCAAATCTAAATACGCAGGAAGAAGTGGTTCTGCTCGGCACCCACTGCACTGAATCGGTGATGATTGTTGAATTTCAAAGTGACCCTTAAAGTCTACCTACTATACGAGGCAAATTTTTTTTTCACCACCATATTTTGCGATAATTGTTGAATATCACACAGACACATACACACACAAAAAGAAAACCGAGAAGCCCAAGCATCAAGCTTACGACTTCATAGCTCAGTAATCAAAAGACGATATCACAATTGTGGTTATTACACCTTTTCAGACATCCAAAGTGGACAAAATTAGTGTAATATACACCACTCTGAAATATAGAACTAATTCAATCGTCAGTAGAAATCTTGCGAAAACCCGTAAACATCGCAATAATTTCACGCAAACATTTCCCCACTCTATAGATGCTCTTCAGAGGCAGTCCACAGAACTGCGATATCTGTTTTTCTTTCACAGTTAAGAAAATGCGAACATTGTGCTTCTGTGTTTTTAAACGTACCAATTTTTGACAAGTTAAGTAAAAGCTATGATGCGCTAAATCAAAATTATACTACCTGTAAAGTCAGTAGAATTAATATTTTCTATAAACTGCAACAAATTTCCTTCAAACTGGTTCAGGGAGGCTTTATAATGAGCGCATATCTGCGTTTCACATGCATTTGAATGGAAAATTGTATATGACGCTAAGTAACATTTTATCTGAAGTGGAAGCCGAGAAAAACGATTTCTCCTTTCTATGTATTGAGTTAAAGCTCCCTTTATGGAACCCCAGATGGTCAAAATTAATCCGACTGTGGCGTCTCTCGTAGCCTCCGTGAGTTGTTTTGGGACGGTCAACATCATAATCAAGTTTTTAAGCGGCGTGATCGCATCGGCAATGACCAATCGCAGACCACACTATAGTAAGAGAAAAAGCTTTCAATACGGTCCCAGAAACGCGTAGCGCCATAATATATTATTTTTACAAAATGAGCGGGCACTAGATGAAATGCAAAATTCGGCAGGCAGGCTTTCCTGCAGCATGAAATATGACCCAACCAACATGGCCTAACCAACCCTCGAAAGCTAAGAGACACGTTTCGAAAGAAGTTTGAATAGTGTAAGGAACGGCGGATCAGCACAGATGGAGGCGCCATATTGCGCGCTTGCGCCTTTTTTACGATTCTAGCCTGACTTCTGCCACCTTCGTTAGCTCAGATAAGATGTGTGGGATGTTGAACATGCAGGTTTCACGCATCCACATTTGATCACGACACGGCTGTTATAACACAGGCGCCCCCTTTTATCTTTGAAATGGTGAATCCTTGAATAGTAGAAATGCTATGCGACATATTCGAACTCTAAAAAAAGAAAAAGAAAGAAAAAGAAACGCATGTTTCTTTACTTCGCACTTGTTTCTGTCATCTTGCACGAAAACAAGAAGTTTTTAACCTATTGAAGTAATTCTTGTTTCAAAATTCCGTAAGATTTTAAATGAAAATACAAGAGACAGCACAGGGAAATTCGCTTGTGGCAGATTTAACTATTTTGTAAGTAGGTTCTGTAAGTGTGATTTTCAGGGGCTTAAGACTATTCGAGCAGCGTTCACACCACAATGGCGGTTGACGTCGCAAGAAAAAAGGAAAGAAAAAAGATACCGACAAAACAGACCCCCCCAAACTGGGCGTAAGTAAACTGCGCTCGGGGACGCTTCTCATGTCGAGGTGTTAAAGTCGAAGCAATTGTTATTCTTTATATGCGTAACAGTTAGAATATGCTCGCTTTGTTTCAGTCTATAGTTCAAAAAAACATCTTGAAGACGGATGAACACGCTTTCTTTTTTTTTCCAGTTAATTACAAATGCTAATACATCGGGAAAGAAGCGTGCTCGATGGGCGTATATCCTGAACTTCACGCCATCAAGGGCGCTACAGGACAAAGCATTTACTTCGAGCAGAGTAAGCTCTTCGGGTATTATGGTGGTCTTTATTAGTGCGCTCGCTAATGTGCAGGGAAAATGACGGCGGTGGAGGTTCTTGTCATATGGTTTCGGTACGCGTATAGTCAGCGATGCCCTTGTGGTTCCGACATTGGAAGCAAACTGTTCTTACGCGATGTTCTTATGACGTGCTTTGCCACGCGGTGCCGAGCTGACAAACGAAAATATAGACGCGTTGAACGAGAAATTACGAGCTAGTACATGCGTGTTCAATTGTTATAACAAGTCGACCCATCGACGACAGCTGAATGGTTCTCACACTTGCCGAGCAACAAAAACGAATGCACATGTATGCGATGTGTGCAAGACGATAAAAAGGAAACTGTATAGCCACTAGTGTTGCGTAACATTTATTGCAATTTTTCTACCGTTCTTGGCTTCGTCATCCGTTCGCATGAAGCCATGACCCCGCTCTTTCCAAGATTGGCCACTCACTGGGACTGATAAGACATGAATTGAACCGTACATAATAGAATTCTTACATGTGAGTTACATAGACGTTGCCGCGGTGATCATTTGCTTTGCCGTTCTATCTGATTGAATCTGCAAGATTACATGGTCTGTCTCTTCTTTCGTTCATCTGCACGAAATCGTTTCTTTTTCCTTTCTTTTTCTTCTACGTGCGAGCACCACCTTTCAAAGTTATCGCTCGGCGTCGGTACTGCAGCCGGGAGCCAGCAGGACCTGTTCGATGTCGCATCAGCGAAGTGCGATGCATCCGGCAGTGAAGTCGAAAGCTCAGGCCGCAAATAAACTTTGCTCGCAAGTCTAGAGCGCATAGAACGGAGCTCAGCGTTGCGGACTCCACTTTGCGCGCTATGTTCTTTCGCTTCGCACGCGGATCACTTTCGAGTCCTAAGATTGTACGCAAAGATAAGCAAACTATCACCGGTCTCGACAAGGTTTTCTTTTTTTCTCTCTCACTTCCAAGGAGTTCCGGGGCACATGAACACACATTCAGACTCTTCGACTTTGGAAAGTTGACAAATAGAAGTAGCGACTGTTCGTTGCAGGCTTAGGGGATAAAAATGCAGCATTGAACACATAAAGAACAAAATATCACGAACAAGCTTTGTTTCAGTGTTGAGTTGCTTTCACTATAAGATGGCTAGCTGGCTGAATGAAGCCAGCAAAAAGTGCATGGGCAAAGACAAAATGACGGAACGTTGTCCAAGTGTTCAAAGTCAGGTGTTTCTTAATCTAAGACGCACACTTCAAAGCGAGAAAACGAGAGACATATAGAGAAAAAAGAAAGAAAAGAAGACAGAGTGCACAAGCATGGAAGCGTTCGTGCAAAACAGGAACACTTCCACATGCTACTTTCAAGCTCTCGAAAATGAAGAGGTATAGAGGAAGAAGGACGTGCTTGGCCTTTACCGATGTGACGTTGTTGTACCGAAGCTGTATTTATTTCTTTTTTCATTGTTGTTATTCTGGTTGCTTTCTTTCAGTTCGTGCATTGTGCACAACCGCGCATTATAGCCAAGGGGCGCAAGTGCGTCAAGGTAACAATCATCACAAACTTTGCCGCTTTCGTAGACATCTTAGTTTACTCTTGGTTTCAGTGCTAAAGTTGGGGCCTTCGCCATACTCTACGAGATTAGATTACCTAGACCTAAGGTAAAACGAGCGTAAGGTAAAGGAAAAAAGATGAAATACTGCGAATGCGAGCCTAATCGTGTAAAGCAAAAGAGCTGAGTATATTCTATATAACTGCAGTGCCACAGGCAGCTTGCTGCGATATCCACTCAAGGAATTTCGACTATCAAGCGTCCCTAATTTTGTAAACCGTAGTACTAAGTACTGAAGAAAGAAGAGCGTTTTTCTTCTTTCTTTTTTTCGGGGTCGGGGGGCGGGTATATGGCTCAAGCTAAGCAGCCCTCCCTTGTCCCATAGTGTTTGCCCCTTGGCAACGCAGCCAGTAAAATGCCCGAAACCAGCAGCAAGTGAGCGAAAGGGCCATTGCTCACCTTTCGCTTGTTGCGGATGATGTTGGTGTCACGCACAGTCTCCGCGTTGCCCGGCGTGCGTGAGTTACGCACCGCGCCACCGATGCGTCCGTACGTGTAGCAGATGACGCACAGTGGCAGAAAGTACTGCAGGCCGACAAGCACGTGGTTGTACACCTTCCAGGCGAACGGCGGCAGGACCACGTTGATGCAGAAGGGTCGCGACACCTCGCCGGACGCGGAGTCGTAGACGAGGATGACGCGCAGTGCGAGGGCGTACGGCAGGGCGGCCGCCGTCGACACGGCCCACACGATGCCGATGAGTACTTTGGCGTTGAACTTGGAGCAGCAGCGGGCGCGCAGCGGCGCCGTCACGGCGCGGTAGCGGTCCAGCGCGATGGCGGTCAGTGTGAATATGGACACGTTGACCGAGAGCACCTGGACGAACGGGCAGAAGGCGCACATGAACTCTGGCAGCACCCAGCGCTGCAGCAGAGCGGCCTGGAACTGGAACGGGATGGAAAACAGTCCGATGATGATGTCGGCCACGGCCAGGTTAGCGATGAAGAAGTTGGTGACAGTGTGCATGCGTCGCGACGTAGCCACGATCCAGAGCACCATGGAGTTTCCGGCCACTGCAACCAGCGAGATGAGTCCGTAGCAGAAGGACAGCAGCACGATGATTTCCACGGGCACCTGGTACAGCTCGTCGTCGTCGGACGTGGTGTTCAGCGGTGACGCCGGCCCCAGAGTGCCGTTACCGGCGACCGTCCGGTTGGCGGACTCGTGGGCCATGCTGGCGGCAGCAGCGGCGGTAGCAGCGGGAGAGCCGAGAAGAGCGCGCGCCCGGACGTGGCGGAGGCACAACCGCGTGTGTTCGGCCCGCGAGGTCGATTGCGGAGCCTCGAGCGTCCGCGCGCGCCCCGCACGCCGACGGTGCGCGCCGCCCGTGACGTCGCCGCCGACGCAAACTCTGTTCAACGCACCCCGCCTCCTCCAGCTTTTCGGTAGGCTTTTTTTTTTTTCTGCAACACCGATGCTGTGGTTGGCGGCAGCCATGTGTCGCCTGTGTAGGCACACAGAGCGAGCAGTGCTTATACATCATTTATCTCGCCGAGAAATAAATAAATAAAGATAGGTATTAAGGGAATGGATTTCACACTCCGTTTTGTCGAGCCCGGACACGGGCCCCTGCTTTGTTCGGTGTTGCGCTTGTGTGTTTTTAGTTCATGTGTGTCGGTGCACGAAGTTCAATGTAATTTTTTTGTGTCGGTGATTGTCGCTTTAACAATAACTTTACTTTTAATGAAGACATGTAACAGTTGAGAGCCGATCATGCAAACGTTGTTTGCAAGCGCAAAGTAAGACCTCTGCCTCACTCTTCGTAGTAATTATTTGGGCATGGTTCAGATGTGTTTTAGATGCGTTTCAGATAAAGAATCCTATAATACAGAACTGCGAGGCTACATGAATATATGTGAAGCCGGATTCGCATTTTCTAAAGACTCATTTCATATTTTCCCGGCTTCGAGTTCCTAGACCAGGACGAATTTTTCTTCAACTGCGAGCCTTTTCTTTTGAGGAAACCGCATGCGTTTCCTTTCTAGCAATTGCTACGATTGTGTGGATCTCTCATTTTTCCTTCATTAATTACTTCGCTCCACCTTGCCGCTTTCCGCGGAACTAATAAGTAAAAGAAAAAAAAGGGAGCTTGTCGTTCACCTTTTACCGTGAAGCTAACAAAAATAAAAGCTTTGAAACATAATCTTATCATCCTAAATTGATTTATTGTGTCTCTTCTGTGTCTCGAAAGTAGACGTCGGTAAAGCCCTTAGGGAGGAAAGCCATTTGAATGCGCACAACGCTAATCGCTCCTGTTCTACCGCGGAATAGCTCCAATTGACCGCCTTGATTGCGAGGGCCACGGTGTCCATGGCAGGGGGATTCACCCCGTTCTTCCCTCTTAACCACAACACATCCGCCTCTTTCGCCGCGCGATATTTTTCAACAAAACATGACAACCATTCCACTCTGTGAAGATGAAATGGCAGCGAAAGCTGACGACAGTCGAAGCTCTCAAACGAAAAGCCAAGTGCTTTCGCCGCCATTCCATCTTCACAGAGTGGAATGGTTACCCGGGCTCGCGATTATCGTTTCCGTTCAGCATCGCGGAAACTTTCTTCGTCGGTGGTCGTTTCGTGCCAGCGCTGTTTACATTCTCTTGCTGTTTCCTCCGTCGCTCCTCACACGCATGTTGTTCTTAGGGTGTACGAACTACACGTGTCTACCCCATCGATAACGCAGCTGTTTTTAGCGCCGATAACTCTCCTGCTTATATATATTCTGCGATAACCTTGACGTCACACTATTGTTCACGGCGAGCGTTCTAATCTGTTCCGCATTTTGACATCTGTGCCACCGCACTGCACCCGTGTGGGTTTGTTAGAAATCGCTAACTCCGTTTCTGTTGCCCGCGGCACCGAAAAATCTACGGGAGGTTAGTTATATACAGCTTTCGCTGTAATAGATACAAAACTAAGTACACCACCAAGGAGAACGATTGATTCGCGTATCGCGAAGGCAGCCTTCTAGCAGGGCCAGACATCCCGTTTACTCAAACAGCCTACAGGCGCTATACCTGAAACATGCGCAAATGTGTGACGACAATTTGACCCTATTTGACCCTATTTATTTTTTATTTAAAGTAATGGCTTCCTTCTGATCGCACTAAATCGCATTAAATCGCTTAGCTCAAGCATGGCACTAAATGGGAATTTTTTTCTTGTCCCCTTTTGCAATGCTGGCTCTTGCAAACAGAGATTCGGTGCACGCTATAGCTCCATACACGAATGGAATTTTATTCTGCGTAGGCAGCCAATTTTTCACACACGTCCATGGTGGTTACCAGATTATACAAGCACTTCGTGCCAGAACCCAACCTAGTGTTGCCAACATTTTGCGCGAGTCAAGATTAAGGCGTCGCTTCTGCTCGACTCTATATGCACCACAGCCGCCACCCGAACTCTCCAAATCGCGATCTGCACGAACTGCCGGAAATAGTGGAACGAGTGCTTGTGCAAATCCCAAATCTGGACATGATCAACCATTGCTCCTTGCACATGTGAGCTGGAAGCAGGCACGGGACCGTATAACGTAAAACTATTCCATTCTGATTTATTCCAATCTACTGACGTCAGATTTACGTAACCGTCGACGCAAGAATCGGGTGGTGACCCGTAAGGTTGTTTGAACAGCCCGATCAAACGCTCTCCACATTTATAGGAGATCACTTTTGTTTCCTTTCAAAGCAAATAGTATCGCCCACCTTGATAGGTTTTTCTTTTCTAATTGGCTGCTATGCCCATTGAACGCTTCCGTTAAACGCTGTCCTCGTATTTTTCTGTGGCGTACGATACATTTTATCGCGCGAGAATTCGGTCAGCGGTTGAGTAGCGAGTTCAACTTCTTCCATATCTTTTGGCTCCCGTTTCCACAAGATACAAAGTATTCATAATTATTATTCTGCTGCTTACCGAACTTCCTGAATGTTTTCAAGTCAGCTACGTCACATGATTTAATTTGTCATGCAATTTATTTCTAAGCTTACCTTGCGTGCACAGTTTACTTGTTATCCATGCTTTATGAATTTTAGTTAATCGTATTTTTTGTGTGCGAGAAGGAAAATGTTTTTGATAGGAAGCACAAAATTTATTATGAAAGATAGCATGCGCTTAATCTGACTCCTGTGTTCGATATACATCATCCCACTTCATTATGTTTAGTGCTGCCTAAATATGCGCTAGCCAAATAAGTGTAATCAGCTGAGTGGTATCTGTCCATAAGTTGGTTCACAAATTGGCGTGATTAAAATTTAGACAGATGGGCATGTGGTTATTGGCAGTGGCGTAGCCAGAAATTTCGTTCGGGGGGGGGGGGGGGTGGAGGGGGGTGCTCACGTTGCAGCTTGGCCTCCTCCTTAAGAGAAAGCTTTAGCTCGGGCGCTCCTAACTAAATTGAATGTAGAAGGTGAATTCGTTTTCTTGGCAACCACTGCACCAAATTTGATGAGCTTTATTGAATTTAAAAGAAAAACTTGAATTCTATTGACTTCTGGTTTCGAATGTTTCATTTAGGTTGTCAGTTCATTATTAAAATTGGCAAAAATCGCAAATTTCTAGAAAATGAAACTATCACGTTTAAAACTCTAACTCAACCATGAAAAATAATATCCCAATTCTGTGAATCGCCCATAATAGTACATCTACAGAGGACAAAATGGATATGTTACACATAAATCTGAAAGAATTTTGTATTCTGGAAATACGGCTTTTTCAGAACCCTTGTACACCACGTAACCAATTCGCGTAGGATACAAATGGACGTATCAAATTTGTCCGCTTTGACTTTTATAATAGATGCCGTTTAGAGAACCGCGATATCTGTTCTTGATGCAGAGCTAATAGTTTGTAAACGTCGTGCTTCTATTTTTTCGCACTTTCGAATTTTTCAACATATCTTAAACAAAACTCAGGCCCTAAATCGATATTACGCTTCCAACAGATGCTAGAATTTAACTTTCGCTCTCAAGTGCAAGAAATTTAATTGAAACCGATCCAGTTGTTATCTCACAAAAGCGTTTCTGCGTTTTACATGTATTTAAATAGGTCGCGTCGGAGTTGAGCCCGAGCTAAAGCTTCCTCTTAAACAATTTGTCGAGGGATTAAATACATTAATAATAACTGCATTGCCATTGCCAAAGATGCTGCAAAGGAATTCTTGAACGCTACGCATTGTCTAAACAAGTAAAATATGTATTTCTTCATAAAAAAATATACTTTAATGTGACAAAATTGTGCCCAAAATAACTGATATCAACACTTTCATGTTTTTGTCTATTTAATAAGTAAAGAAAACATCACACGAACTTTAGAACTATATCAGTTCGAAACCAGCAAAGCAGTGCATGCCACTATGAAAAATGTAAAGGCCATGAAAAGAGAAAGTTGAAAATAAATATGTTAATGAAACTTTGTCATTCAAGAACCTTGTTTACATTTTTGTACTTATGCAACGGCCAGTGAAAAATCTCAATGAAGCTCTCATTTATTCCAATGTATTACGCAGGAGCAGCTGTCACCGGTCGTGTATAGTGAGTAATGGCACCGAAATTATTGTCCCAACAGAGAGCACGTATAGAAAGCCGTTCTGCAAAATATACGAGGGTGAGTCAAATCAAAGTGAGCCAATGCGAATATATGACAAGTTGGGTACTTTATTTAAAAGGAGCCTCCATAAGCATTTAGAGATTTGTCCCATTGACTAACGAGTCGCGTGATTCCCGTCTCATAAAACTCCTTGGGTTTCTGCTTCAAAAAATCTGCAACTGTCTCTTTCACGTCATCGTCCGACACGAATTTGTTTTTTCATTTGTCCTAAAATGTGGAAGTCGCAAGGCGACAGGTCTCAGCTGTATAGCGGGTGCTGTAGCGTTTCCCATTTGCCAGTTTTGTATTAAACACGTCAGTGACGTGGGGACGGGTATTGTCGTGGAACAATTAAAAATTAAATTATGGGGTTTTACGTGCAAAAACCACTTCCTGATTATGAGGCCTGCCGTAGTGGACGACTCCGGAAATTTCGACCCCCTGCGGTTCTTTAACGTGCACCTAAATCTGAGTACACGGGTGTTCTCACATATCGCCCCATCGAAATGCGGCCGCCGTGCCCGGGATTCGATCCCGCGACTTCGTGCTCAGCAGCCATATCCAGGTCGTGGAAAAAATGACCCCATCCGTCAATTTTCCACGTCGTTTGGTTTTGATCGCGACATGCAGCCGATCCGGCATTTCGCAATATCGGAAACGATTGATAGTCTCTCCGGATTTAGCTAATTCTATCAGTAGTGGCCCCTGACGATCAAAAAAAAAAAAGTCAACAACACCTTTCCGCTGGAAATGACGGCCTTTGCTTTCTTTGTGGGAGTTGAATTCGATTGTTTCCACTGTAAGCTTTGCCGTCGTCTTTCAGGCTCGTAGTAGTGGCACCATAGTTCGCCCCCGATCACAATTGCAGAGAAGAAGTCATCACCCTCATTGTGATACCGGATCAGATGAGTCAAGGCAGCGCAGAACCACTCCGTCTTATGACGGTGGTTCAAATTCTTGGGCATCCATTGCGCACACAAGAGCCGATAACCGAGATGTTTATGAATTATGGCGTGAACCGAACCGTGACTGATGTTCACACACTCTGCCAGTTCATCGATGCTTATCCTCCCTTCTTGTCTCCTCAGCTCATCAACCTTTGCAATTTTGTTGGGGGTGATTACACGATGGCTTTGGCCTTGTCTTGGATCGTCTTTGATGCTTTCACGTCCTTCTTTCAACCGTTTACTCCAACACTTCACAGTGGCCAATGAAATGCAATGTTCAACGTACACGGCAGCCATACGGCAACTAATTTCTTATTGGGAAACACCTTCAGTTGTCAAAGACCTCGGAGCACCACGCCGCTCAACTTCTGAAGCGTCCATTACGTCACCCAACCATGTTCAACCCAGTTTATGAGAGCATTAAAGAACATTTACCCTCACACCTGCGTGTTACTTTTGTAAACGACAGATGCCTGTGTGCTACGCGCATGCCTCGCAGAATATGAACCGAACCATTATTGCGCGGGATGGGTAGGCTCAATTTCACTTGACTCGCCCTCGTTCATCAGAAATGCTAAGATACAATGGAATGTGCAAATGTTTGATAAAGGGCAAACGATTATCACTGGAAAGGAAGTTCACTGCACGTATACACAAAACCTCGCAACAAGATATATTTAAATATGCGTATAAGTCTCCAATAAATCTACGTATGCAAGAAAAAGTCACTGTATATAATTGGTCGAACAAGGCAAATAAACATGTTGCGCAATCCCGGATTCAGAGAATTCTAGATCCCGCCCCGTTCCATCGACTCCCCCCCCCCCCCAATGTATCGCGCGCGACGAAAGGCGGCGCGCTTGTTTCCCGCTCTTCTGCTTTGCGCACACAAGACTGAGCTACCATTGTCGCTTACCTTTTCCACCCCCACCCCCCTACGCTTTCACTCGCACATACAGCATGCGGCGCGCGGTCACGATGTTATCACCCTTGGACTTCATGCGAAACATGAGGGCAACAGCGACAGCAGGAATGCGCCTGGAGTGTCCATATAATTGCTATCGCAATAATATAATAAAGGTATCCGGCAAATGAAGCGTTCCATGGCCGATTACTTTCTGCAAAACAAGAAGTAACAAAATGGAACTTTCACCATGCGACAAGTCGCTGCGCCGCAACAATGTATTTTTCCCCTTTTGTGGGGCGGGGGCACCAAAATGAAAAAAAAACGCAAAGGAGAGTAAGTTGGCCACAATCTAATGACTACTTTGGGCACCTAATGTGGCTACCGAATGAATATCGAAGAAAACGTGAGATGCTTGGTCTACCGAGAACCATACGCATAGTTCTCGGTATTCTACACCGGCGAGACAAGACTTTCCGGAGAGGTTGCGCTCAACCGAACGCGCTGCAAATCCGTCGAGTCCTCGCAGTGATGGCGGTGAGCGACCATTGTTTCTTTTTCTCGTCTGCAAGTGAGAAGGCGTCCAAAACTCTGCCTGGCGAAAATCCACTCGGCCAGAGAAAACCAAACGCACACCGAAGTGCGCCGCGCCGTGGTCGGGGCAGCACGAGAAAAACGCATGCGCTCTGGCTGGCTCTGGCAGCTCGTGGATAGGGTAGCGAGAATAAAAAAATTGAAGAGGCTCAATTTGTCCTCGCGAATGAAAGTCAAAGTAAAAAAAGATAAAGAAGAACGTAGTTACCCTAGCTGACTTTAGTGTCTTGACACGGCCATGCTCTGGCGCAGATGAAAAGAATGTTGATATTTTTTTTTGGGACATGACGGCACAAATGAACCATCAGAAAGCTTCGTCTCATCAGACCACGCTGCGCGCTTTGTCAACTTGTCTAATATTGTGTTGATTTGGCTTGTCTCGTTGTATGTTCCGATGTACGACTTTAGAAAAGTTAATGCACCTTTGGCGTCAAATATTTATAACATTTCCCCCAATTTCCGCAAATCAATATCTAAAGCACAACTTTGGAAATGTCAATGCACCTTTCACATCAAAAGTTTATGAGAACTTTATACCCATAAAGTTTCAGAATCGACATCCATGCGCTCCGTAGATTGCGCGGCCTCCGCGCGGTTCCGCGGCGAGCCCGTTCGCCATCAACACGCCCTTGAAACTTTGTGCTCGGATGGGGCTGCTTGCGTTATATGACTCCCGGTGCATGGGCGTTACCGCAATATCCAGCCCGAGTTAGCAATGTTCGCAGTGAAATGTCTTTACGAGCGTGAAAAAGACATTCTAGACAAAATCCAGAATGATTTCTGGCACCGGAGGTTGCTTTGGTCGACTGTGCATCGACAGCGCGAAAACACTTCGGGGGGGGGGGGGTCTGAAGACCCATAGACCCCCCCCCCCCTAGCTACGCCCCTGGGTACTGGCACCTACATGAAAAACCACCCGCCTTTACGCTGAATTTAGCTTAGTTGGTTACGAAAAAAAATTAAGGCATGTTTGCGTAGAGCACGTGACCCTAGTGGGCACAGTTACAGCATTAGAGCAGACATGATACTGCAACAGAATAGCAAAGTAAGGTGATGTTTAGGTTTGCCTTGGGCTAAAATGCTGATATTAAGCTCTTCACCCTATAGTGGGATATATTTACATTCATAGATATACACAAGGAATTTTTCTTGGAATTGGACTAAACATTTAGAATTACCAGTCGTTAGGCGGTAGAAGGTGGCAAATATAGCACGCCTGTGAATAATAGAGAGTTCTTCGTTGTCATTAGGTGTAATACAGAATTCATCCATGCGATTTGAATTACAATTTCTAGCATAAGCAAGCTGACGACACCCCCTAGGGAACCGCTCTTGGATTGAGTAAAGCATTGATAATTCAGTAGCCTCTAAGGAAGCAAGTTCGGCTCATATCATGTTTCTGAAAGCATTATGACATCGAAATAGGAAAGACTGCCGAAAAAATAATATCCAGGTCATCGAACTTGTTCTTTGCCGGTTGGAAAATAAGGTGGATGCATCGCGTCGATTTTTTAACCTCAGGATCGACAAACTAAAAAAAAAAAAAACTGCGTGTGATAAACCCAATCGGTGTATGTGATGAATAGGCAGACACCGAATTAATTTCTGAGCATATTTATTATTGCGATAGCAATTATATGGACACTCCAGGCGCATTTCCGCCGTCGGCGTCGCCGTCAGTGTCACCGTGAGCTTCCGTATAAAGTCCAAGGGCGATAAAATCGTCGCCGCGCGCCATATGGGCAGTATGTGCGAGCGAAAGCGTGCGAGGGAGAGCCCGCGATCGCGGCTCAATCTCGCGCACACAAGGGAGGAAAGCGGGGAACAAGCACGCCGTCTTCCGCCACGCGCGAGGCTCAAGGCTCCGGGGTGGAGGGGTGCGGTCTACACAGGGCGGCGTGGGCGGCCGCGCTCGCCCGCCGGCCCGGTGTATCTTGAAAGCCATCTGCGGCAGGGCACGACAGGGTGAGAGTCCGCCGTGCGCTGAGTTGTCGCGGCTTAGTTCACATTGATGCGAGACGCAGCACGAAGGCCAATTTGTTCGCCGTTGCTGCCATGCTTCCTCACTCCAGCGTTTCTTCAGCGAGTTTCCGCGGTCAAGTGAGATGTGTTCATGTTCGCTTGAGCACGCGGTACACCATGCCGTTAATTTATTTAGCATGCCTATGTTTACAAGTTTATACGGCCGATAAAACTACTATCCTTACTTCGTATAGCTGTCCACTCATTTGCAAATTATAAACAATATGTATTACCCCGTTTGGTAGCTAATGCTTCCTGTTGCGGCTACCATTCAGAATGGTATGCCACACTGCGTGCCTACATCGAAGCCACGGGCGCTTCCCCTCCCCCCCCCCCCTCGTTCTTCTGAAGTGGTTGCCCTTGATGACAACCGGAAAAGTTTCAGGAAACTGCCGAACGCTTTCCGTGGATTGAACTGAGGAGTCCGGGGGCACAGAGCACTACGACGAATCCACTGGCAGCCTTCAGATTTCCACAGAACTGCTGACCGCTGACGTGGAGACCGGTTTATGCAGCTTGGACTTCTGTTTCGAGGAAAGAGGAAAGCGACGCGGTTGAAGTCAGCACCGGCCCTGCCTCGTCCTGCCGACAATAGGACATCCAAATCGATTTAAGTCAGCCGGCCCATTGTTAGAGAGAAAGTCGCCACCAGCCGCCCCGTCGGTATGGTGTGCTCTTAGGCACCGCTACGCGTATGCTATTGTCTGCTAAATTTACATACTGTATAAAGCTTTTCGTGTCCTCTCAGTCCGCTTCAAGAGTCCGTCTCTTGTCGTCGGCCCCGAGTCGCAATAAGCACTACATCGGCGCCTGAGTACTTCCAGAAACAAATATCCCGAATACTTGAAGACCAGGCTCGTGTGGTGAATATGATCGATGACATCCTCTTCTGCTATAAAAATCATGGAGAGCGTGACCAGCGCCTCCAGTAGGTCCTTGGTCGACGCTCCAAGGCGGGCATCACACTCAACCATGACAGATGTTCCTTCGGCACCAGCAGCGTCACGTTTCAAGGAGTAATCGGGAATGCTCAGGGCATTTCATCAGATCAAGCCAAAGTAGCAGCCATCCAGCGTGTGTCACCTCCAGACGACTTCTCTAGTCTCCGTCGTCTACTTGGACTGATCAGTCATGAGGGAGGTTTCATGTGAAGTGTCTCTGACGTCACGGCTCTTATTCGAGCCCTGATGCTGAAAAAACTGAAAAAGTGGACTTGGGGCCCCACCCAGCAGTTTGCTTTTGAAAAGCTCAAAACACTGCTTTGCTCTGAGCGGTGTGTTGCAAGGTGCAATACCCTATACAAGACGTTGGTTTGTGTAGCCGCAAGATCCTTTGGTGTGGGAGCTGTGTTTCAACAAGACAAACCATCGGGAGTACGTCGAGCAGTTGTCTTCGCTTCAAGATCGCTAACACCGGCAGAAACAATGTATAACCAAAGCGAAAAGGAAGCGTTGGTAGCCAGTTGGGCTGTGCAAAGGTTCCATCAGTATGTACGCGGTTTGTGCTTCACCCTAGAGACCAACCATCAGCCTCTCGTTGCTCTCTTGGGTAACACGGGGATCGACCGTTTGTCACCATGAATCCAGTACTTCCATCTCAAGCTCATTAGCTACCAGTTCAAGGTGATCTACGTGCCCGGCAAACTCTTGGCTACGGCGCACATACTCTCTCGGGCACCTGTAGATGCTCCTTCGTCACCGCAGGCCGACCAGGTGGAACTCTATGTGCAAGAGCTCTTCCACTCTGCCAGGCCTCATCTCCACACAGCTCGACAGCCTGCGCCTCGCTCAAGCGACCGACGGCGAGTGCGACATTCTCATGCAGTACTGCACCAAGGGCTGGCCAAGACTGTCGCGGATGCCACTTCACCTGAAAAAGCAGTGGCAACATGGGGGAGCTCTCAGCGCGTGTGATAGTTTGCTCCTGAAGGACACCTGCATCGTCCTTCCCGCCTCTCTCCAGCCCTACATGTAGGAACAGCTCCACGATGATCATTAAGAGATCAACTGTTGCAAAGCAAGGACACAAGAGTCAGTATGGGTGCCCGCCATCAGCAACCAAATTGAGAATATTGTCTCCAGGGGCCGTATTCTGTAGCGGTTCCTTTGGGAACCGGTTCCTTTGGGCGGTTGCCATTGGTCGGCGCTTTGTTGTCGTCATCCCTGGTGGGCGGGACGACAAATTTTGATGACGTCACACAGGTTGCCAATCTTCTGGAAAGGAACCGGTTCCCTGCTAGGAGAGGAACCGCGGAGAAGTGGTTCTCTCGAGGGTCGCGCGCGGGGGCGAGCACGATGTCGAGGGTTGCTAGGGCAACCGTGGCTGCCGGCTAATCTCGCGCCAGCTGACGAGCCGGCACCTAGACGAGACGAGACAGAGACGGCAATGGCGGCTCCTTCGGTTGTGTTGCTGGCGAGTGCCGAGAGGCAACGACGCGACGCGTTCGGCATGGCCGAAGAAGAGTTTCGAAGGCATTTTAGGCTCTCCAAAGGCATAGTGTGAAGTCTTTGCGATGAGCTGGAAGGACATCTCGGACCTCAAAGATTTCGTGGTGTCGACGCTACGATGAAAGTGCTGTGCGCGCTGCGGTTTTTTGCCACCGGGAGCTTTCAACAGTGCGTCGGGAATGAAGAAGCGATTGCACTGTCGCATCCTTCGGTCAGCCGGATCATTACAGCCGTCGCCAAGGCCATTACGGTTGTGGGCAAAGAAAAAGGATGTGTTGGATTCCCATCCACAGCCTAGAATGCCGCCGTCAAGGAAGGCTTTCTTAGCCGTGGAAAAATTCCAGGATTTCTAGGATGTGTGGACGGGAGTGTGATAGCCATCGTTCGCCCTAAGAAGCTCGGCCCCGGCGAAACGGAATCGTACTGGAGCCGTAAAGGGTATTACGCCCTCAACTGCATGGTTGTGAGTATTGTTCATTGACAAATATTTTCGATATGTGATTGCGCGAGTGCACGTTGTAAAAAACTTCGTTTCGTTATTTTTCATCAATTGCCGGTAATACTTGCGTTCCTATTCGAGAAAGTAGCGTTTGTGTTGTATGTGTAATGACGACTTTGATCTTGGCAATAGAACCCGGCCGCACTTTTTCAGTGCTCTCTAATCACAGTTGAATAGCCTTTTCGATGCTACAATGTAAACACATTACGCGCGACTTAAACCGGAATAGACGCCGTAGCAGTGAAGGGAGTCTTCGTCTGCGAGCGATCCTAACAGAAGACGAGCCCTTGTGATTCTTATTCGACGTAAAACTAAAGCATTGTGGCCAACAGACTGCAAACGTGAAAAGGAGCATCCCATCAATGAAAATGGTGTGAGGGAGAATGAGAATGTGTGGACACTCATTTGCTCTAGCTGTTAATACGGCACATGCTGCCACTTCCGCGTTCTTTCGCCTGTAATAGGCACTTTTTCTGGAAAAACAAGAAAAAAAACACAGGTGGCACTCTCTAGCAGAATCTTGTACAATATGGACGGAAGAAACCAAAGGAATCATTTTGCACATTGTGTTGTGACCGCACGCCATACATGAGCACATGTACACATGCCAACATTGCATTTGTAGGTTAAGATGACATTGTTATCATGCTGATGATTAGTTCAACTGCCTACTGCGTATGTTGATATCTCCTTTTCTGTAATTGTGTTGGCTGACTGAACAGTAACTGATTGGCAAGTAGTGTTGTAAGCAAAAGTTTGTGCCAGATATTTGTTGCAGTGGCATTGACACCTTCTCTTTGCTTTCTCTTACGAGGTGTGTCATGCAAAGCTGAATATCCTGGCAATTGACCCACGGTTTCCGGGATCGTGCCACGATTATTTCGTTTGGAGGCATTCTGCATTTCGCCGCCGCCTCACTCGTGGCCTGTTACTTCATGGAGAAGTCTTGCTTGGTAAGTGCACCTAAAGTAGCAGTGCTTCTTCCACATGTAAAACATACACAGTCAAATAGTTTTGCATCCTAGCAAGCTTTAAGAAAGCGTGATTTGCTAGAAATGTGTTGTGAATGCAGCAGTACCTAATGAACCTGCAGCGACTATCGAGAGAAACATGTCTCTGTTAGAAGGCAGATATTTTTACCAGCATGTATACAACAGCTGACATGTTATTCTGTTTATTTACTTATTAATTTCAATACACTGAATGCCACGTGGAGCGTTACAGGCAGGGGTGTAATTCTACAGAACACGTCGAAATGGCAGTTTTCAAGTATGATGGAAAAGGGTTGGTGACAATGGACTCGGGTAGCTGGTTCCTGGTCACTGTCCTTGGAACGAAGGAATAAGCGTGTGCGTGAAACTTTCGGCATCGACGTTAGTGATCGGTGTAGTATATATTGTAGAAAAGTGCAAGTTGCGCTATTTTTCTTTGTGTCACAATGTCTGCAATTTTTTTTGTTGCAGCGACATGTGGTGCTGGAGTGATTAGAAAGGATCAAACGGGTAGCTCGAGTTCGGGTACCTTCACGAGAAGAGGTACGAAAGGTAGAGTAAGGATCCCAGATACTGGCAGCATATTCGAGAGTAGACCTTAGAAGTGTTTTATAAAATAACACTTCTGAAGAGAGAAGAGCTAATTAGTTTTAGTGGAGGATGTACATTTAGGGAGAAGCAAATGGGATGAGCGGAGCAGAAAACCACGAGTATGAAATAAATATTACATGTCCAACTTAACCTGAGAATGAGATTTGCAGCCGAGACAACAGGTGAAATTGGGCTTTTCTTTAAAATGAGTCGAACTTTCTTTACAACTTTCTGGGAAGGTCAATGTTCGATAGATATTGCAACAATAAATCCAAGACCCGCTGCTGTTGTAAAAGGGCCCTGGCGTAGACTGTGTTCTTGCATTGTGCCTTAATGTATCCACGTTCGTTCACTGACGTGCAACACTTTACAGGGGACTCTGGGTACCCGCTAGAGCCATGGATCATGACTCCTGTGCCTGGTCACCCAAATCGCCTCACGGCAGAGGGGCGCTATAATGAGGCACACGCATCAATGCGAAATGCCGTTGAGCGGTGCATAGGAGTCGTCAAGAGCTGCTTCCGATGCCTGCAGAGGTATCGGGTGCTCCACTACTCGCCTCAGAAACCAGCCACTATTGTTGCAGCTTGTGCAGCGCTGCATAACCTCTGCCTTGCAGCAGGCGTGCCTCTGCCAGACGACCCAGGTGACGACGGTGCACATGACGACAGCGCACAGGAGCTAGCCCAGGCACAAGTGCCGCTTCAAGTACAGGTGCCACCGCAGGCGCACCCTGTACAGCCTTCTCGAGCTTTGTTTCAAAGAGGCCGTGCGGTGCGTGAATCCATAGTTGGTGTGTTTCGGCTGCCCAGAAATTTGCGCATTGCCTACCTGCAAAGTGTGCGCCGGCGCATTCGCTGGCAAATGAGGCGGAGACATGTGCTGGTGTAACATGTTTTATTTTTATTTTCATAAAAGTAAATAGGCCGTGCACTTCAACATAACACATTGCGTGTGCTCACATGTGGCTAATCATAGTATGCTGCATACTGCAGTAGTGAAAAGCACGTGATTTGTCTATGTTGAGCATGACAGATACACATGCAGTGACAAATAACCATGTGCCATTATGTTACTCCTTTGCTTTGTTCACTGTGCTTTTGAATATTGTCTCGCCAGGGAATTTTCTTTAAATAAAGGTTATTTCCAAGGTGAATGGCAACCAATCTTGCATTGTTGAATATTGCTTTGCAATGCCTATTTTACTGTGCAGTATGCATTGTTCCAAAGCTGAAGATGTCTGTTCATGTGTGACACGCAAGAGCAGCATGAGTTACGCAGCAACTGAAATGTCGTCAGCAATCTGTATAGCACATATTGAAATGTATAGCAACAAACGAGACATGTCAAGCACTTATTGGAGCAGGATTTCTTTAAATAGCAGACACTCATGCTTACTACTGCTTTGTTTAAACTCAAGAGTTGCTTCAACATTGCATTTCTTGCACACATGATTTCACATAATGCTCGTAATTGCTGCTTAACAAGGTGCAACAATATAAACAAAATCATGACAATGAAACATTTCTTTATTTATTCATTTTATTCATTGGGTACCTGCTTCGCCATTCAGGCATTACAGCAGGGAGGGTACAACTCATATAAATGAACACTCAGAGTTACACTCATAAAACATGGAAGAAATCATCATTTGAACAAATACAGACAGTGTCAGGTGGTAGAGTATTCCAGTCTCTTATAGTACGAACATAGAAAGAGTAGCGGAAAGCGTCGCTTTTAACCCTCTATTGCATGGCGTCCCATATTTGGCACATACCGGTTACCATTCTTTTTCGCGTGTGTGAGATTCCCAGTTGAGAATGTGATACCGTCAGAGTAAATCTCGTAGTTATGCGCACTTATTATGGGCAAGTGCTGCCATCTCTTGAGTGATACGCAAAATAGAGGTGAAGTAGATTTTGGGATGCGACGTGAAACTCGGAGGGGGCAAACACGAGCAATTGTTTTTTTTTTTCTCTGAAAAGTTCGACCGCAGAAAAGTAGAAAAATTATTTTGGCATATTTTCTGGCCTCGCCAATTCAAGGCAGTTACTAGTTTTCTCAATTTTGCCTGCAACTACAGCAGAGAAACCGAAATCGGTGTGTGCCATATTTGGCACAGTATGAACTTGAAATACAAAATATGGTAACGTGCTGCCATCTGTTCAATAGCCCGAAGCTGCAGGTCACTCTATCACAAGATGTAATTTTGACGATCGGTACGGTGAGGGCGAATAGTCTACCAAACAGCCGCCTGAAAAGTGAAAAGGAACTGAAATGTAAAGGAAGTGGTGCTTCAGAGGCACTCACAAGCGCGATAGATGACGTAGAGTTATCGTGTGTGCGTTGATACGACAACCGCGCCGTGACATTTCTGTCGAGCTTTGTTGGGAGAGATCCAGTCCAAAAGACTCAGCGCTGGTTTACCTCCGCCAAGGTGTTTCGCGAAATTGATTGCCCCAGCGTAGTAAAGGTCCATAACAGGCACATGGGTGGTGTCGACCTGCTGGACTCTCTGTTTGGACTTTACTGCATACATATCAGATGTCGAAGAAATGGCACTTTCGAATTTTTACGCCTATGCTAGACTTATCGGTACTAACAGCATGGGTATTGTACAGGAAGGTGCAGGAGCAGCTTAGTAGGAGACAAGTACTACCGCTGGCTCAATTAAAAGCAGAAATTGCAGAATGCCTTACCTCGCATAACAAGTGCCTACCCAACTAGCGACCAGGAAGGACTTCTAGTCAGGACATCGAATTCCATGTTCAAGTCAAAAAAGCACAGGGACCAGCGGCCGCAATGCCACCCAAAGACGACCGATCTGACCAAGTCAGCCACTGGCCAGAATTTGACGAGAAGAAACAAAGATGTAAGCGGCCACCTTGCACAAACAAGTCGTTGGTAAGATAGAGGAAGTGAAACATTCATTTGTGCCTGAACGCAGCAAACAACTGTTTCATTTCATTCCCCACATCACATTAAAAGGCCACCGTCCATGAAGCTTTGTTTTCCGCCCATGGCAGCAAGAGCGCTCAGCCATCTTCATGGTGTGCCATATTTGGCACAAAGCTTTATCTTTATTATTACAGTCATGTTTGTTCATTCAATCAATAATGAAAGCTGAAAAAATGACTTTCATAATTCATGCAATAGAGGGTCAAAAGGAATCACACATATTTTTAATTTGTGATCTCGCCTTTTAGAAACATATGTGGGCGGCTGAAAATACAATTACCTGGCTATCCCCGTATTAGAGTGGTATATGTTATGAAGAAATTTTAATCTGAGATTTCGGCGACGGTGTTCAAGAAGATGCCAATTTAATGCTTTTTTGCTTTCTGTCATGCTAAGCATCCTGTCATAATTGCCAAGGACAAACCAAACTGCCCTGTTCTGCACTTTTTCTAGTTTATCTACAAGTTCTGTAGCATATGGATCCCAGCAAACACACGCATACGCCAGTGTACTGCGCACATGTGTGAAATACAGTTGCTCCCTAAGTTTCTGTGGCAAGCTACTAAAGTTACGTTTCAAAAAATCTAATGCTCCGACAGCCTTGTTCCTAACATGAGTAACGTGTCTGTTCCACCTTAGATCAGCAGAAAAAAATACGTCTAAGTATTTATATTCTGACACTTGTTCAAGAGTAGCATTATTTAGAGTGTTACGATTGCTGTCGTATGAGCTCTTCCAGGTAAAGGTGACGTGGACACTCTTTTTCTCATTCAGTGACATTTTCCATTTTTCACACCATATGGCAATCAAATCCAAATCGTGTTGTAGTGCTTGTTGGTCAGATTCGCTGTTGATGACCCTATATACTATACAGTCATCTGCAAACATTGTAAATATTTATTTATTTATTTACATGTACCTTACAGACCTTCGAGAAGGTATAGTGTAAATGGGGAAATACGGTAACATATTAGTATGGAATCGGGAAAGAAATAAACATCAGCATAATGAAAGGAGTACGCACAGAACATGGAAAATTATTACATTAGCAAATACAATATGTAGAGCAATAACAATAAATGGTAAACAACAACATAATAGCATAATAACATTGTAAACATTTTTGCATGTTATACAGTAGTAAGTATTGTAAAGAAATTGGGATCACTGAAATTCTTTAACTTGTAGAAAAAATGCAAGAAAATTACAAAAGACATGACGTGTTTAGACGGTTGAAACGGCATATTGATCGTTTAGCAGATTGCGAAATGCAGTGTGTTTATATTGGCATGCAATGGTATCTGGTAGTGCGTTCCATAAACGGACCGCACGGGGCAAAGTTGAAAAATTAAAAGCGTGTGTGTTGCCATAAATCGCGACAGCGCGTCGACTTGGCGTTGACCTATTGAAACCCATGCGCTGATGTTCACCTCTTCGTCGGGCTCGAAGAACGGCGGGCAGACTCCGATGGCGCTCGCCCTTCCAACTAGGGAGAGGACGCGCCCTCGCGGTCCGGGCAGGCTGCCTCCTCCGGTTCCTCTGTGATTAACACGTTTGTTAGAATATGGTACGCAAAAGCTCCGTCAACGAGTGTGCTTACCTGCTTTCGGCGTGCAAGGCGGCTGCATCACGGCGGGCGTTATACACATCTTTCTTCCACACGCCGCGCCATTGGGCTGCAGTTTTCACTGCCGGGCCCTCAGCATTCAGCAAGGCAGTCACTGGCTGCCAGAGCTCCTCCTTGCGCGCCGCCGTCAGCTGTTGACCCACCACACACGACGCCTTCGCAAGGTAGGGGTGCTCTTCAACAAATGACACGAGTACATCGCGCGGCCTCGCTCAAACATGAGGACCCAGTTTCGGATTCGGCGCGCAAACTGGCAAGTCCAAAACGTAAACAAAGCGAGGCAACTTGTTTGCATAACGTATGGCACACCACCTAGCGACTAAATAAGAAAACAACACAAATAAAATTACAACTCCCAGTAGCGGTCTGCGCCGCAAGCTCACATTTATTACTGAAAATATATTTGCAAGTGTTCTATGCAAACCAATGTTTTTTTATCAAACCAGCAACATCCTTCAATTGCTATACCGTCCCCTAAGTACAAACAAAAATGATGACGTGATCTTCCGGCAGACCGCCGCTCGTTGATTGGTTCCCCTCACGCCGCCCCGTTCCACTCTTTCTCCGAGTGACGTAATCCAGACGTAACAGCCAAAGGGAACCGGTTCCCAAAGGAACCGCTACAGAATACGGCCCCAGCTGCACCAAGTGTGCCGAGAGACTCTAGAAACCTATGGTGGCCTCAGTCACCCCAAGTATTCATTGGGAAAAGGTCGGGGCGGACCTCTTCTATCTGAGCGGCAAGGACTGAATTCTTCTGGTCGAATACGAGTCCAGATTCCATGAGGTTATAAGCCTTGGCTCAACATCAGCAGCGGCAGTTATCACAGTTATCACTGTCATCGAGAGCGTATTTGAGCGCCATGGCATCCCCAAACTGCTGCGCACAGATAATGGACTTCAGTTTGCAGCCAAGGAAATGTTTCTTTTTCTTTCGTCTTTTATTCCCTTTACCCCTTTCCCCAGCACACGGTAACCAGCCGGTACTTGCACTGGCTAAACTCCCTGTCTTCCCTCCCCTTTTGTCTCCCTCTTGTATCCAAGGAATTCGGGTATTCGCACAGTCCTACGACATCTGTCACGCCACCAGTAGTCCTCGATTCCCGCAATCAAATGGCGAGGTGGAACGCATGGTCCGAACTGTTAAGGACCCCCTCATCAAGTCGGAAGGCCCGCACCTGTCCTTGCACACGTGTCGAGACGCACCGGGCATCGCTGGAGCTAGCCCTACTCAGTTGTTGATGGGCGGACGCCTGCATGCACGCTCCCACCCTCCCCCCAAGGCAAGTAAGCTGTTGAAGCTATGTTGATCGTCTTCGAATAAAGTCGTACTCAGAGACAGCACTTAAAAGCAGACGTACGAGGGACTTCAACATAAGGCATACTACCAGTGAGCTCTGTCCGCTTCTGCATGGTGAACGTGTTTGGGTCAGTGACATCAAGAGCCCGGCGGTCTTATTGAGCCCTGCACAACGTCTGCCCTTGTATGTCATAGAGACGGCCAAGGGTATGGTGCAGCGCAAGCGCATTAATCCTGGCCCGACATCCTGCAGGTCAACAGATAGCAGCTCCAGCCCAGTAGAGGCCAATGGGAGGTAGCCAGCAAGTCGTTCGGCATCCCGACCAGAGCCAAGAATTTCAACTCGACTTGCCCCATTCTCCGGTGCTACCCTACCAACAGTGCAGGAGCCCTCGGGGTGTGTTTCTCGTTACGGGCAAACTATCCGGCTGGCAGTCTCCCGTTGGATGCGATTGGTGTCTGTTCGTCTCCTGGGACAGTGTTATCGACATGCTGATTTACTACCCGCTCGGCCGCCTTCAGCATACACGCCATATCAGATGGGGAGTTTTCGCGGTTTTTGTAATGTCGCGGGAACACAGGCGAAGTGGAAGTGGCCCGAAAAATGTTTGAGCAATCGCGGAGAGTTATTGGCAGAAAGGATAGAAACAGATTGGAACAGCTTAACGTCATAGCACTTATGGTTAATATTGCTACGGAATAGTATTTCCAATGACAAAGAGGCGGGCAGTAAGAAGACGACGACGACGATTGGAGGCTAGCGCGGGCTGTTGCCTCTTGGCCAAGTGCGGCGTATTACGTTGTAACTATACTTGTATATAGCTTTTCATCTGCGTCTTCTTACGTAACAATATAAAAAAGTAGCGTTCTTTTTGCTTCTTTACGAATAACTTAGCAGAGAGACAATTATTAAACAATGTTCGGAGAAAATAAAATGTACCCTTCGCACGCCTATAGTCCCGCATCCCACATGAGCAGCACGCTGTTTCTCGCAGCCGATTACAAGTTGTTCGACAAATTCGAAGTATGTATGTCTATGGCAAACTATCGAAATTTAGAGGTGTTTTGCCTATAGTGAAAAACAATATGCAAAAAAAACTGTCAATCAAAATATGCCAGCTGCTTCAAAAACCTCAAAGAGTGCGTTTTGCTGGTTGCAACAGTGCTTTTAGGAACAAAAAGTTGTTTGCAGATCAGTGTCTTCATAAAACTGTAAAAACAAAAAAAAAGGCAGAAAAAAAATTCGGACGCTAGATATAAACCGGCTGACGAGCTGGTGCATCAGATGGGGCCGGGCGCTTCCGGCAAGCGGCGATCAACTTTTCTGATATTAATATGAACGCGACTTCGCTCATTGGATTCCAACCGGTAGTGCATGTTTATCTAAATGTAACTCAATTCAATTTAGTCATTGGCTGCATACGGTGCTCCACATCCCTGCTCCCGTCTATTGCCTATATTGAAGCTCATGGGGCAGTGCGCGGAACTGGCCACTGACCGAGGTCGCGCCTTCGACCGAACTGTCTTGCGTGCCTTCCTTAAATCTTTGAGTGACCCTCATCTTGATTCGCTGAAGTAAATTAGACGTCCCTTTTGGACAATAATTTTCATACTTTCACACCAAATAGGCAACATTCAGTAAGTCAGTTGATAATTTGCCATTACAGTTTTTTGAAACTATGGCTTACTTGTTATGGCGTTACTACAAAGAAGGAATTACTTACGATATGTTTGCTTGCTTGTTTATTTGTTTACAGCGATTTTCGATGGACAGCTCACTAATTTTCTGTTTTCTCCTTTTTTTTATAGCAGCAAGCTTCCCGAGGTAATCGGTGAGTGCGCAAAGAACGACCGCACTACTGGCACACTGTCGCCCGCCGCTCTCGGCTCAATGCCCTACGGCGCCGCTAAACCCGCTTCGCCTCGAAGCCACCGACGATCACAAAAATGTGTGCTTTTCATACAGTTTGGCCTCCTTCTCGTCATAATTGCAGGAACAGAAGATAGCCTGATATTCTCAGTGCCTATTGGCTGCGAGGCTGGTGTATATGGAAGAGCCGCATCGCAGTGTGCCAGCCACCGGACACAGGTACCGAGTTGGACTTTCCTATTATCGCGGTTCTCATTCGTATATAGCATATGTTTGACAGGCATAATCGCATGCCAGGAAAGATACAACTTCGACATCGTTTTAATTTTTATCGGCCAAAATATTTGCGGGAAAGAAAAGAAGTGGATGTTTGTGGTCGCCGACGGCGGCCTAGGACCGACCTGCCGCACCTCGACGCTGATGTCATACAGCCTCGCGGCCGTCCATTAACCAGTCAATTTTTGAACACGTTCTGTGTGACCCTCCCCCGTATTCTCAAACAATTCCAAGCTCGAAGCACTTCCTCATCGAGTTGAGTACAGCGCCACCCTTCGACGGAACAAGACACTACGTTTCATAAGAATTGCCGTGGAGCATCAATGAAGCGAAGTAAGTAGGTAGGTAGGTAGGTAGGTAGGTAGGTAGGTAGGTAGGTAGGTAGGTAGGTAAGTAAGTAAATCAGGTAAGTAAGTAAGGTAAGTAAGTAAGGTAAGTAAGCAAGTAAGGTAGGTAAGCGAGTAAGGTAAGCAAGCAAGCAAGCAAGGTAAGCAAGCAAGCAAGCAAGCAGGTAGGTAGGTAGGTAGGTAGGTAGGTAGGTAGGTAGGTAGGTAGGTAGGCCGGCAGGCAGGCAGGTAGGGAGGTAGGCAGGTAGGTAGGTAACTAAAGTAGGTAGGTAGGTAGGTACGTAGGTAAGTAAGTACTAAGTAGGTAGGCAGGCAGGTAGGTGGGTAGGTAGGTAGGTAGGTAGGTAGGTAGGTAGGTAGGTAGGTAGGTAGGTAGGTAGGTAGGTAGGTAGGTAGGTGGGTAGGTAGGTAGGTAGGTAGGTAGGTAGGTAGGTAGTTAGGTAGGTAGGTAAGTAAGTAAGTAATGTAGGTAGGTAAGTAAGTAAGTAAAGTAGGTAGGTAGGTAGGTAGGTAGGTAGGTAGGTAGGTAGGTAGGTAGGTAGGTAAGTAGGTAGGTAGGTAGGTAGGTAGGTAGGTAAGTAAGTAAAGTAGGTAGGTAGGTAGGTAAGTAAGTAAGTAAAGTAGCTAGGTAGGTAGGTAGGTAAATAAGTAAGTAAAGGAGGTAGGTAGGTAGGTAGGTAAATAAGTAAGTAAGTAAAGTAGGTAGGTAGGTAGGTAGGTAGGTAGGTAGGTAGGTAGGTAGGTAGGTAGGTAGGTAGGTAGGTAGGTAGGTAGGTAGGTAGGGTAGGGGTAGGTAGGTACGTAAAGTCGTCCTGATCCCTTTTGACTCAGCCAGGCGTTTGTCAACGCCAGAGGAGATGTTGGAAGTACGAAAAGGAAAGAAAGCAAGGTGTAGAAAGTAAGGAGAGAAAGAACATGAAACACAGTTTTATCACAGTCACAGTCTGCGAGTTAGTCTGGTTGGTCTGGTTCGTTTTATTGAAGGCTCCAGTCACCTCGGATTTCACAAAAGCCACGACGATTCAATCCGCCTGCCATGCCGGTTCAAGTCAGCGCGTCCCAGCCACTGCAATCCACTTTCTGGAGTGGATACCTGATTAAGTCAAGCAGGCTAAGTTACTATTTGTCACTGCCCCATTTCAAAGAGGATACCAATAAATCATCATCATCATTGACTCAAAGTGGAATGTTGAGTGGAGGAACGTCCTAGAATGCGGGGATATATATCCTATATATGCCACAGTCTACAGAGACGCGATTGCTCGCGACTGCGGTAGCTCCCATTGGACGCAGACCACTGTCAGAACAAACCGTTTTGGAACGTCGACCGCATAAGGCATCGCAGCAGATGGTGAGGAATGCCTGCGGCAATTCTTAAGGAAATCAGACCTGCACAAGCGTCTGTATAGCCTGAACTGGTGTTCGCTGTGCTGTATGTGACCCTGAGTTGCGGTAGTGTGCGCTAACCGTGACATAGCTGGGATCATGTGTTTTTATGTTCTCTGTCTCTCTCTACTTTATTCTTATCTCTCTGCTCCCCCGTACACCATTGTAAGGGAGAAAACTGGATTTTTCGTTCCGGCTAACCTCCCTACCTATCTCCCCTCTTTCGTATCTTTCACTCTCCCCACCAAAAAAATCTTGCCGTTTTGCGGTGAGTGGCTGTGGGCGGCCACCATGCGACAAATGGTGTATGGTACAGCGCCGTGCCTCTTCATAGTGTGTCCGTGTCGTAATGCAAAGATAATGGGGTTCGCGTAGCACTGTCATGAGGTCTAGTACACGCGCGCAACTCAATGAATTTTCTAGGGATGAAACAGCTAAGAATGATCGTTGCCATGTGACTGAAAGAAGGGAATGCGCTTAACTGGTGCTTCTGACTATTGCGCAATGGAAGTCAAATAGTTGTTTCAAGCCGAAAATTTCCCATTAATATTTTTTTCGTCGCAAGTGATTCGCAACCGTATGCAATGAAAGCGAATTTACTAATTATGCCTTATTCATATAAATAGGTACAGGAAATGTGATGACGGCAAATTATTTGATAAGCTACTCGCTTTCTTTTACAACAATAGACTACAAGAACAAATTAGTCGAAGCAGCTGCTTCCACTACCTCACTTGAATATTTTTGGTATAGTAACTGTAAATAGTATCTCTAAATCTACGAAATGTTCTGTAAACTTCTATGCTTAGCATGTTCAAACCATATTGCACACATATGTTACCTTCTGTAGGGCATTGTCATTGTTGTTGAAGCAGCGCACTTACATCTAACACGCACACGCACAAATAGAAAGGACATACACAGGCGCTGGTGTACGTCCTTTCTATGTGTACGTCTACGTGTCAGATATAAGTGCGCTGCTTCAATATCATGGCTCACCAACTAGCCCATCAGTATTGTAACATCGCTCTTCCGGCGTACCACGTTGTTTGTCGCAAATTTGTCATCGTACGAGCTTATTCATAGGTCTAACCAGTATCTGTAAATGTACAAACAGACACTAAATCATTAACGATAATTCTTGCAAAACTGTGCGCTTACCGCGCCATAACACACCAAGAGTGCAAAACTACTCACCATAACTTTCTATCATACTTCTCGTAACAAACTGTCTTGGTGTACTGGGGCCGAATTCACAAAGCTTTTCCTTCGTAAGTACTCTTTTTCATTGGCTAATCGCCTCCACTAATAATGTCCTACATCACTATTGGCTGTCACGAACGCTTATAGCGTGAATAGAGGCCCTAATTTTTTCGGCTAAAAGCGTATTTCTGAAAAGAGGCTACTTCCTTGTCCATTTCTTTTTCCTTTTGGAGTGTTTTTCAACGTTAAACGAAAACGAAAACTGTTTGCGCCTACTCTTTTCTGATATTGTCTCCTACCCCTGCCTCTTCATTGAATCAACGCTGACATTTTCTACACATTTTAAGTAAACACGCTTATTGTGTACACATGTCAAGAAATGTGAACTATTATCCCTACGCATATCTGTCGAACTTTACCACAGTGCACCCGCGTAACTCAATGGGCAGCATTAAAAGAAAAGTGATATTTCAGAATATTAACGGAGAATTCCGCGAGAAAGACGCAGACGAGAAATAGAGAAAGGACAGACACGGGCGCCGTGTTTGTTGTTTCTCTCTTTCTCGTCTACGCCTTTCTCGCGCACATTTTCGTTAACACCAACTCGCCCAGGTCTCAGTTTTGATGATATGTCAGAAGGCTGCCCCAACGATTTCCGGATAACAACGTTGAAAGGGTACACCGTTTTTTAACATGCGTATTTACAGCACTTAGTCTGAAAATATTTCCTGCGTTATAGCAGTGTTTTGCTCAGGATTAAAACGCGACTATAACGTAGCAGGAAAGTTACGAACAAGTGCCATATATACGCATTTTATTAGACAGGCGTACCCTCTCGACGTTGCTAAAGGAAAGTTCTTGAAGTCCAGGCAGCCTTTTAAAATATCATTTTAAACATTGCAGCCCGTTGAGTTACGCGGGTACACTGCGGTGAAGTTAAAAGGAAATCCGCAGGGGCAATGTTCAATGTTCCTGGGTCTGTCCCGCGACGAATATCTTTCACGAACATGGCAGTGCTATGCGCCGCGGAGACAGCAGAAATTCAAAGAGCAACCACGGGCTTTTCCTAACCCTTCTTCGCACGTCATGACGCCAGCAGGCAATGCGCTTGACATCACCAGGTTAAGCACTCTCGATTGGTCAGCCGACGAGTGACGATAGTGCCAACGTGACCAGAGCTAGCTGTGTATCCTAAGAAAGGTGGTAGGCTTGTCGATTGAGGCTCTAATCCCCACGCTGCAGATAAATATGGCGCGACTGTAATGAAGTGTTCAAACTGCAGAGGATCACATGAAGCTTCATCGAAGAAATGCCAGCATATTAAGAAGGAAATGGCCATCTTGAAAGAGATGGCGAGAGATCATTCATCTCATCGCGAAACCGCCGATAAAATCAGGAAGCGACGTTCACGTCGCCGGCGCTCCTCAAGGAAGGCGCATGCCACTTCCTACAACACCACCTCCTCCTCCACCGCCCAAGCCAGACAATGCGGAAAGGACCGCGAAGAGCAAGTCCACTGAGAAGACCACATCTGCCGAATCTTGGCCGGCTCTACCGAAACGACAACATTCACCAACAGAATCACAGCAATCTTTCGCTGGACAACCCCCGACGTCTACTGTCGGCGATTTGTGCGACCAAGACAGGCAGGTGGCTGATATGCTGCAATCGCTAATTCATACAATGCGCATTATACTGAACAAGCTGCAAACACCAGCAGCTCGAAGCGCTCTGTAAATACTGGATGCACTAAATCCAGTGCTTGCTAGCATCGTTTAAGCATCATGGCTCGACCAATAGTCCCCCTTCCGCACTGAACTTAAAAGTGCGTCGATCTTTCAGTGGAATGCCAGGGGTCTAAGAACCCGTATACCAGACTTTCACAAATTCATTTTAACAAGTCGCTTCCCCATACTGGTCATTTGCGAACCAAATACATCAACTCCACTCAGACTGTCCGGTTATGAATCTTTCGTCTCGTCCACATGCGGTGCGAGCGCGAAAGTGATCATCTACATCCGCACGGACTTAACATATGTCGCTAACGCAGTAGAGCCTCATGACGACAACCAATATGTCTACCTAAATGTCCAAAAGAAGAATGTGTCATTTACACTAATTGGAGCCTACATATCCCCAGCGCGTCACTTTGACGGCGAAGGATTTCAGAAAATATTACTAATGGCCCCTGGGTTATCATTGGTGACTTCAACGCGCATCACCAGCTATGGGGAAGTACTAAAATTGACTTCAAAGGCAGGAGTCTTACCTCCTTTGCTGCCGACCATGATTTGTGCTGTGTGAATGACGGCAGCCCTACATTTCTGCGAGGCACGACGTATAGTAGCTGCTTGGACTTAACTTTCGTGTCACGGCGCTTTGCCTCGAGCGTCCAATGGTTTACGGACATAGAAACACATGGAAGCGACCATATTCCAAGATACATATTGATTAGAGGAGTTGACCAACGCTCCTCTACTGTCTTGCGTACAGTTGGTTGGTCAAAGTTTAAGAAGGATATGGATGACACATGTTGGAAAGGCCTTTCACACACTATCGAAGAAGCAATCGCAGAGGCATTGAAAACATCCATCTGCTCGCTTACAAGGTCAGCAAGGCGAACAGACTTGGACATGGAAGTGGAGAGGCTGCGTGCGGCACGCCGACTGGCGGAGAGGAGGTATCGACGCACGAAGTCCGTCTTGGATCTGAGGGCTTCACGACGCATACAAAAGAAAGTCCAGCGTCGCATGGATAAATTGGAGGGTATGCGATGGAAAACTTTATGTCAGTCGCTTGATCCCCGAAAATTGCTCTTCACATATGGAGAACGGTTAGGGGTCTTCGCTCATCTGCGCATCAAAGGAAGCCCTTCGCTGCTCTGGCCCTCTACCAACTTCGCTCGGAACTTCAAGTGGCTGAAGAGTTCTGTGCACGGGTAGCTGGATCCGTGGCCATCATTACTGACGCAGCATTGAATGACATCCCTGAGGCACGTGTACCAGAAATGAACGTGCTATTTTCACTCGAAGAGCTCGATGCTGCGTTGGCGACCTGCAGGCGTTCTTCGTCACCAGGACCTGATGGCATCACGTATGCTGCCCTATGCCACCTTGGACATGACGCACGTGATGAGCTGCTCAACTACTACAATGAGTCTTGGCAGAACGGCGCCGTTCCTAAACAATGGAAATCGAGCCGCTTGGTCCCCATTCTGAAACCTGGAAAGTCTCCGCTTGAGATCTCATCATATCGTCTGATTGCGCTTTCGAGCTGCGTCGGCAAAGTGATGGAAAGAATGATCCTTGCTCGCTTGGAATGGTACCTAGAACGATTCAACATCTATCCGGACGTCATGACAGGCTTTCGTTAAGGTCGCACGTCCATCGACAACGTCATTGACATCGTAACATGGGTCCAAAATCAAAAAAGCCTCAAGCGCCTATCTGCGGCACCTTTTTTAGATATAAAAGGAGCATACGACAACGTGGCCCTTGAGGCCATACTGAACTCACGTGAGGCTGTTGGAGTTGGTAGCCGGATATATAAATGGATTCGGGACTATTTGACAGAGAGGCATTTTTCTTACAGACCGAAGACGGCCCAACTTCAGAACATTCCATCTGCCGTGGTGTGCCGCAGGGTGGAGTGTTGAGCCCTATTTTGTTCAAACTCGTCCTGGTAGGACTAGTGGATTACCTACGGCAGACAGTTCATGTCTCAATATACGCCGACGACATTTGCATCTGGGCTTCTGCGGTGACTCGCCCTCAGCTAAGAGCCAGACTTCAGCGGGCGGCAACCATGACGGCGTCTTATCTCCGAGAACAAGGCCTCAGTGTCTTTACTGAAATGTGCGCATTACTTGGTTTTACGCGCAAACAAATGTCATTGTATCCTGTTTCCATCAATGGTCAAGCTGTATCCTTGTTAAGACGCATCGCTTTCTGGGCGTCACCATTGACCGCAACCTCTCGTGGAGCCCTCACTGCGTCTATCTGAAGAAGAAGTTAGTCGCCATTGCTCAGGTCTTCAAATTTCTCTGCGGGAAAAATTGGGGTACACCAGTTCATTCTATGCTGCAGCTGTACAGGGTTTTGTTTCTCGGACTCCTACGTTACAGCCTACCAGTGCTGTAAAATGCATGCAAGACGAACTTTCGCGCGTTGGAGAGCATACAAGGTCAAGCCCTACGCACGTGTTTAGGGCTGCCTCGGTGCACCTCAACAGCAGCAACAATCGCCATCGCGGGAGACCATATAATCCAGACACAGGTAGTTGTCGACTCTCTCAGAGCTCACATTCGCTATCCGTCAAGGATCCCCGACCATCATTTGGGCTCCCTACCAGCCGAGAGACCTCAAGCGACCTTTTCACGAGTGATTAGCGCTCATCAAGAGTGCATACCGGCATCTTTTACACCGTCGGCGAAGCCTTCCTCTCCCCTGTGGTGCCTGCTACAGCCTCAAGTGAATTTTCCTATTCCTGGAATTACAACAAAGTCCAATCATCCAGAGCCGGCTCTGAAGCAACTTACGCTCCTATTACTGCACCAGACGTATCATGACCACATTCATATATATACCGAAGGTTCGGCCTCACCTACCAGCTCAACTGCCGCATTCGTCGTTCCAGCCAAGAACGTTACAGTTAAATTCAAATTCTCGCGCGCGTCTACATCTACATCGGCAGAACTTGCAGCTCTCCATGTCGCTATGATGTACACCACCGAAGAACCAACAGAGAAATGGGTCGTATTTTGTGACTCTAAGACAGCCCTTCACAGCATCAAGTCTGCATTACGTCGCAGAACTTACGAGCAGATGATGTCTGACATCAGGGAAGTGCACCACCATGCTCTGGAAAGAGGACACCACATTATATTTCAATGGATTCCTGCTCACTGTGGCATCGTCGGCAACAACCTAGCTGACAAGGCTGCCCGGTGTGCCCACGAAGATACCAAGACGCGTCCAACACCTTTGGCGAGGTCGGACGCTGCCAGAGAACTTCGTCTACTTACACGCAAGAAGTCACAAGATCTCTGGATTTCATGTCCCTTCAATTCCAGATTACGTAAACTGGACCCTACGCTACGGCTACAACTGCCATCTAGCCTTTCCCGCGGCGAAACAACTTTGTTGTGTCGATTGTGGCTGGGAGTGGCGTTCACGAACGCATACTCCTGCCGTATGGGAATGGCCGAGAGCCCGATGTGCGACTCCTGTGGGTGCGAGGAGACCATCGAGCACCTATTGTGTACCTGCCCTCACTACGATGTCCAACGCCTCTCTATGCGTGCAACTTTACGCCGACTGGACTCGAGACCGTTCACCGAGTCAAAGAAACTCGGACCGTGGTCACTGGCTCGAAAAGCGATTCGTGCACTAGTGCAGTACTTGAATTGCACCGGCTTAAGAGACCGTTTATAGTGTCCTTGTGTATGGTGTCCCTCGCACACGTACTCAGTGCTTACTCTCTCCCTTTCTTCCTCTTTCTATTCCGCTTTCCCCCACCCCCAGTGTAGGGTAGCAAACGAGATGCTGTTCTGGTTGACCTCCTTGCCTTTCCTATCCTTGTTTTCTCTCTTCTCTCTCTCTCTCTAATCCCTTCTAATCATTTCCTAAACTAAACCAGTCGATATCGTGTGAAGGTCGATTAGGTTCGGACAATCTAGGAATCTTTCTTCTGGAGTACAGTCGGCGTCACCCTTGTGAAGAGCATGGGAACGGCGTCCGCCGGGCGTTCCGCAGCGAGTCAGCGACGTCTAGCGGTAGTGGCTCGGCCCGAGATTAGATGCGTCGGCCGAGCGTGCCCAGACACTGGGCTTCTTCGATTTTCCACTTATGGCTACCCGCTGGCTGCCAGAGCCAGCCAGAGCTCTTCGTTTTTCTTGGGTTGCTGCGCCCAGCGCGCTATGCACTTCCGCCGGGCGTTCGTTTTGCTCGCGCTGGACGGTTCTGGCTACCCGCGGGCTGCCAGAAGCACGAGCACATCATAATTGGATTTCTCCATTCTTTCTGCGCATGCGCGAGAAGCAGTGGTCGCGAGAGAAAAAATTTGGAGGACGCTTAAGCTTCGCCTTCAAGAGTGGAACGCGATAGCGTTATCGCACCCCGTTCGCACCGCCTACTCAAACGCGCTACGCCAGCCAAACGCCGCGATCGGCACAGATAGACGCGATCATGGGGCGAGTGGCACGCCACGTGTCGGGGCAGCGCCGTACACTGCGAGGAGGGGGTCTTCTGTGTTTGCCGCAAGATGGCTCTGCGTGTGCGCAGAGCGCAGAAGAAATGTAGCGGAAACATACTTCGGTACTCGTGAAACTGCGACTTCTGTAATTTACATGGTCATAATTACCGATATGTACCGCAGTATAACTTTCTACGGCACGTTTCTAAGGCAACACCGCATTCACTAGAGGCGATTTTGTCCCGTTTCGAAGGAGCGAACTCGTCGCTGAGTGGTAGGGTCTCCGTTTCACGCTCCGGAGACCCTGGTTCGATTCCCACCAGCTCATCTTGCAAGATGTTTTTTATTTATGAAGTGCCTTCTGGTATTTATCGCTTACGGCCAACGCCGCTGACGCCAACACCGACGCCGACGACACCGGCTTTTCTGCGACACGAGCTCCTTAACGCTGTCGCGTTAAAACGTGGAACTTTCGGTCCTTGAGATTTCTCTTCGCCTAGGTACTACGGAGAAGAAAGTTGTTAGCTCCGTTCGTCCCTAGCCGAGCTGGCAAAACAAATCGACAGAATGCGTAGCCGGCAAGGCGAAGAAGTCGTGTCCAAAGTGAGTTTGTTCCTATTTTGTTGCGACGGTAGCATATTAAATTTTTATAGTCGCAGGGGGATACGTTTGGAAGTGAGGTGTCTTCTCGGATGACTTTAGCGGCAAAGCCTTACATCGTCCTGATGCATTGTTCAATAGTGTCGTTGAGCATACCACACACTTCAGGGGAATCGCGGGAACGGAAACAGTTTATTAATTCAACTGCCGTGCCGATGCATTACTTCTTAATGTAACAGCATACAACACACTTGGAGATTCGTGGGAATTGAACATTTTGTGCTCTGTATGTGAATACTAAAACTTGCGTCGCCATGCAATCTGAGCCGTAGATCGTGTTTAGAGCTGTAAAGCTACACTGGCAAAACACTATGCCCTGCGGATGAATACGGAACAATTGTATCCTAAAGAAAAATGGTCGTCATGCAATTTCATAACAGTAGACGCTTCTGAAAGCTGTACAGTAACACTGATATTGGCCATGTGGTTTGTGCAATCAGCCAGCTCTTCCAGATTCAGAAAAGACTTAAGACCGGAGGAAAACTTCTAAAGCTACAAGACGGCAACCTGATTTGATAACTCATAGTTTGGATGTTTCCAGTAGAAGCACCTGCACCAATGGAAACTAAGATGCAGTAAATGTTGGACTTCAGAAAGTAAATGCGCGTCAACACTACACCAACGATAAACGCAATTCCGCCACATGGATGACTTGCCTTGTATGAAAACATAGTTTTCACCTTTTGCTCTCCTGCTCGCCACATAAGCATTGCGGATTAAGACGAAGTCTCACTGTTTAGTGCAATGCGTTTGTCACTGGCTGACCACAAATGAATCGCTATAAACGTCGTATAATGATCATTAAAAAGTTCTTTTCAGCTCCTACTTTGCGACTGATGAGCCGGCTGTGCTTACATAGGTGCGGATCCACCTCCAGAGGGTCATCACTGAATTGCATTTTTTTTTTTTTTACAGGAGCGTGGACACCTGCATAAATAGTGTTTTTTGACTGACTGCACATAGGTCACCAGGCTTTTTATCAATCTTTTAAATCACCCACACAGGCGTACGTTATCCTTGTCATTTAGTAAAGAGGGGTAAACATCGCCAAAATGATGCAGCTCAAATAGCTTGAACGTGTATGCGTTTTCTTTCCGCAGTGACGGACAAGATGGCTCGAGCGTTGCACAATGCCGTTTGCCTAAAGTCAGCTTCGCTGTACGGCAACAATGTCGCGCAATCAAGCATGCGCAGTGTATTGCGGAGAAGTATACCAACAGTGGAAAGCGGACACTGTCAGAGGATATAGTGTGCGCACCTTCCGCCATGTCACCTGTCGCAGTACAAGCACGGAGACGCCGACCAAGTGTACTGGCAGGCCTTCAGAGCTATTTCGCACGCGGTTGTAGCGATCTGAGCCCTTGTTTCGCCCACATAGAGCTCCCCGTATATGAGCTAGACATCGTAATAGCCGGGATTAGTAAAACGCGCTCCTTCATTAATTACCCTTGCGCTCAAGCACCTCAGAATCGCTACGAATCTGCACCATGTAGCCAATATCAGTGTTACTGTACAGCTTTCCAAGGGTCTACAGCTGCTATGAAATTGCATGACGACCATTTTTCTGTAGCATACATTTGTTCCGTATTCATCCGCAAGGCATAGTGTTTTGCAAGTGTGGCTGTACAGCTTTCACAACGATCTACGGCTCAGATTACATGGCGACGCAAGTTTTAGTACTTTCACATAAAGAGTACAAAATGTTCCATTCCCACGAATCTCCAAGTGTGTTGTATGCTCAGTTACATTAAGAACTAATTCATCGGCACGGTAGTTGAATTCACAAACTGTTTCCGTTCCCTCGATTCCCCTGAAGTTTGTGGTATGCTCAACGACACTAATGAACAATGCATCAGCACGACGTAATGCTTTGCCATTAAAGTCGTCCGAGAAGACACCTCACTTCCAAACGTATCCCCCTGCGACTATAAAAATTTAATATGCTACCGTCTCAACATAATAGCTACAAACTCACCTTGGACACGGCTTCTTCGCCTTGCCGGCCACGCATTCTGTCGATTGCGTTGCCAGCTCGGCTAAAGAGCAACGGAGCTAACAACTTTCTTCTCCGTAGTACCTAGGCGAAGAGAAATCTTAAGGACCGAAAGTCCCCACATTTCTCTCGCGACCACTGCTTCTCGCGCATGCGCAGAAAGAGCGGAGAAATCCAATAATGATGTGCTCGTGCTTGAACCTGCCAGGATGATTTTGGTCTGGAAGTTCTCTGGCTAGCAGACGACTAAAAGAGGCGATGGGCGCTCGCCGCCATCTTTGCGGGGACTTCACGGATTGCAACGCGGGCGCTTGAGGACTTAAATTCACCTCGCTCAGCCACCTGTCTGCGGTCATTTTCGGATTTCCTTACTTCTAGCGTTATCTTTTTTAGGTGCTTACGCTCCGTTGCGCATTGCGAAGCGGTGTGATACGAGCAGTGGTGAACCGTTTGAAGCTTTCGTGTGTGTCCCCTGAAGGCCTCTTCGCGGCGGTGATCAACGCGCAGCGCTCGCATGCGTGCATGTTATCTCCATCGTGTTCCACGCAAGTTGTAGACACTCATTCACACATTGCGGTACATTTTGCGTTCGTCTTTCTCTGGTGGCCTTCCTTTTCACATATCGGGCGTATGTATATATCTCCTTTTTCTGCAGTTAGCGAAGGCTTTGCAGCTAGCCCGTGTTTGCTCCGTGTCTCCGTCGTATGCTTAGGTGGCAGCTCGAAACCGATGTGTGTTGAACTGCAGGCCGTTGATCTAAGAATGCACTGATTGCACTCGGTACATTAGACACACGTACATTGGCTTATTGCTCTCATGATCGCGACCAATGTGTGAAACGTTTCGCTGGTCACAGGCGGCGTGCATTTTCATGCGCCAGCCGCGTCCCCAGCTCCTTAGGGTCAAAATGAGAAGCACCATCAGCCTCAGCAAACTTTCTGAAGTAGAAGCCCAAGCAGGTCGGCGTGAAATTTTATGCGTATGAGAGGTACCCGATAAGTTGCTTTTTCATATCTTGTGATGACACAACGCCAACTCGTCAATGTCGCGTGGGCGACGAGATCGCTGCGAGCAGGGATGCTCGAGATATCGCTTTCGAGTATACAATCACCTACTCGCGATTTGCGTCTTGTCATCCGCCGCGTTGGAGGCCATCTGTTGCGCTGCGCAAGGTGAGGTTGCGCCAGTGCGCGTCCTGCGTCGAGTCGCACGAAATCGCGCGAAAGTGATCGTATCCCTGAATGCAACTGTAGATTTTCAAGCTGGCAACGCATAAATGGGCCGACTACGCCGAGCGCGCGCCGGCCTCGCCGGGCGCTGCCATGCTGGTAGCATGTTTACATTTAGCCAGCTCTACCGGCGTTCGATTTTGCAAACTTCGGGCAGATTCGGGTTGTCTTGGGATCCCAGCCCACGTGACTTCCTATCAGAACCGCAACTAGCTGGCTGCCATCTGGCTGCCATCGGGCTGCCAGAACTCCGAAATTCGAAGAGGCCCACTTCTTATCTCGAGCGACGTTAGACGTCGCTGGATAGCTGCGGAGCGTAAGGCCCCTTAAAGTTCGTAAAGTAGTGCCACGCTTTGAAGAATGCCTCCTCCTCCTCGCGCGCTGTGGCCGTGGACGCCGCCACGTCGCTATTGGCTTAATAGCATCACGTGGACCCTTGCACCTTGCTTCAGCGCTATTTTTGCTAGAGAAGCGTCTACGGAGTGGCGAGGAGCGCATGTTGGCGCCGTTGCTAAACGCTCGAGCAGTGTAGGTGGCGCCACGGTCGAGGAGGGTGCATGAAAGAAAGGAGAAACTAGGAGGAGCGAAGGCGGAGGAGAGTGTCGCTACTTTACGAACTTTAAGGGGTTTTAGCGGAACGCCCCGGCAGACGCCGTTCTCGCGTTCTACACAAGGGTGACGCCTACTCGTAACGAAAGGCAGCCCAAAAATGACGCAATCACACGGGATGGTACGAAGCACAAGGGCTAAATTAATCACTTCATTACAGATCTTCACTTAAAAAGGGTCGTTGAAGGACAGTCCTTTAATTTAGCCAAAAAAACTTGCTAACCTGGAAATGCCAAGTGTCCGTTCCAATAACTATTGTACGGAGAAGGGCGTCGACCTTGTGCGTTTTGGCGGCAAAAAAAAAAAAAAAAATAGGTGAGAGACGTTCCCTCGGTGTTTTCGACACGCTCAGCCAAGTCAAACGAATTGACTTCTCTGCAGAAATTTTCCGCTTGTCTCTACGTCTGGTGTGCTGATGAGAGCCGTAGCTTTCGTCGCACTGAGCGGAGTTGGTGCGAGTACGCGGCGAGGACGAGAGAGCGCCTGTGAGAAAGGTAGCGAAGGCGAGCGAAAAAACCGCGGCGGCCGGGTAGTCGTCCACCAAATGCCTGCAACTCTGCTGTTACGGCAATATTTTAAAAAAATCGTACAGCGATATGTTCATTGTAGACTAGTACAAAGCTGTCTCTACGTAATGAATTTTCGAGCTCACAGTGTTTTAGGGGACCTTCAAAGAGTCCCAAGGCGGGCGCAATATCTTTCCTGAAATATACGCTCTTTCTTTCTATGTCTTTCTTTCTGCACTTGGAAGGGCCTGCGCTAAAGGTTACAATCACACACGGTATCAAGGTTAAAGTGCGAGCATCAACCGATTCAGTATAACTGTGCCTTCGGAGGGCGTTTTCGGCGCAGCAGGGGCGAGACTGCTGGAAAGCATCGGTTCATCTACCCTTGTTTTGCGTTTCCTTGCAGGAGCCATCACTCCCGTTCTGATACTCTTGGCGCTTTTCGCCATGCGCCTTTTTTTCACCAGTACCTTTATTTAACTATTTCCACGATGCGCGATTCCTTTTCTCTTTAAATCGCTAAGTGGTTGCTACTCGATTATTCACGCATGCTCAAACCTTGAAATCGTAACGGCCTCTCTCTACAAGCCAGCCAACAGCGTGCTCAGCAAGATATCCTAAATAAACATATTCGACCTTCCTTTATCATCTGGATGCAAGCCCTACATTGCGTTGCAATAACGTCAAAATATTACGTTAGTCGAGAGGTAGGAAAAAAATAAATCAAACCAAGGTTGATGAATATGCAAGCAAAAAAAAAAGAAACAAAGAAGGAGGTTGCAAATGCATCTCAGCGGGAGTGTTGGGCGCTCACGGAACAGTAAAAGATGAGAATTAAGAACCGATAGCCTCGTCTTTTCCTCGCCGAAAATGCCCTCAGACGCCACATATATTGGAACGATCTACACTTGCGCTTTAACCTTCATATCTCGCGTGATTGTACCTTCCCCTTGAGTCGAAAATGAGCTGTTGTTAATAGCCGGTTTCAAGACTCATATGGGAAATGTGGCTTCGCGATCTATCTATCTATCTATCTATCTATCTATCTATCTATCTATCTATCTATCTATCTATCTATCTATCTATCTATCTATCTATCTATCTATCTATCTATCTATCTATCTATCTATCTATCTATCTATCTATCTATCTATCTATCTAACCGCCTACGTCTTGGTACTCTCATGGTCGTTTCGTTAACTTGGTATGTACCACAATTGACGTAGTATGACAAGAGTGTATGGCGAACATAAATGATAGGTCATAACATGAATGTTATGACATGCGTGTCATGTAGATCATGAAACAGCCACCTACGTCTTGGAGCTCTCATGGTGATTTCGTTAACTTGGCAGGCTCCTCGCACACTGCTTCGCATACCATCGATTCCCACAAGGCGTGGGATCTGGGGACCTTTATCTCGTCATTTCAAAAGTATCATTTCTCTATCTTATCGCCTTACAGATAGATGCTGCTAGCTACCTGTAAAATGTTGTTCCAAAACCGCATTATATGCAAAAATTTTTGTCATTTTCCTTTCTTTTTGCTCATCTTCACTGGCTGGCAGGACGCCACGCCTATGTTATCGCCAGTATCAGCCCCTTCTTGCAAATGGTGACAAGAAGACAATAGCTGTTTGAGAACTTCGCGCATCTGTAATCTGAATACAGGCACAATATAGACGCACATCAGCTGCTTACCGCACGCGCTGCACATTTACGAATTCAGAGAAGCACCTGCAGTATAACTGCTTGGCAATGTGATCAGGCCTAACATGAATCATTGTCAAACTTCAAGTCATAATATGGATTATATATGAAACCAATGTACAATAAAGCACAACCCCCTTTTGGCTGACCTCAAAAACAATGGCGATAATATAGCATGCGTCAGTCATTGGTAATTTCGCTTTACTTTCAATACGAGCCTCATTGTGGCTCTTGTGCGTTTTCGCCTGCGCTGCTTATTTTCAAGGTGCAGGCTTTAGGCAAAGCTTTTTCTTTCCTCAGCTGAAAATCTTGCAAAGGCTAAAGCTGTACGTCGGACTACGAATCTTGCCACTTTGCAGAGGGTGTTGCACTTTTTGATATCCAAAGGTGTCCAGAAATTCGCAGCCGCTGCACTTTGTACAAAACGTTAGCAAATTGGAACAAAAAGCCGTTGCTTAAAATTAAGCGGCATGATTTGTTGCCTGCTTGTGAATAATTGATCACCTAACAAGATCAACAAGATCTAGCGAACGTGCTTGCATCTTCTATGAGAATGGTTGTTCGAAGGCTTGAGCTTCACCCACCCTTCCTTTGAAAATTCCATCGTATAGTAGAAACTTTTCAAGCCATTACACTGACCCCTGAAAGTAAAAAAAAAATATTCACGATGAACAGAGAAAAACATCGTCACGAAGTGTGTCAGAAATACAAAGAGGAACCCTGCAACTTCTATACCAAGCACACGTCAGGCAGTGATGAAATTGTTGCCGGAGAAAATTGGAAAGAAAAAGGGAAAAACGAGGGCCGACAAAACAAGAAAAGAACCTACTCTGAAAATATCTCGAAATGAAATCCTACAAAGCAGCTTGGCAACTCCGTTCGGCAGTGGACTGACGAGTCATTCGCACGCAGTCATGACAGGCGTACTTACCACACTTAATGTTTTCTTTTCGTGAGCCGGTAAACATGGGAAGAGGTCGGGGAGGACGGCCAGTATGACAAGGACAAGCTCGCACACTGCTATGGAAACGTGACGCAGAATTCACGAGAGAAAAAAAAAACTATTTCGTTACATGCATTAACAACCGTATTTCGTTGGGTGGTGGCACTGCCTATTGATATTAGATTTAATAGTATGTTCACACCACGATTGTCCGGAACCTCTCCTTGCGCACCACTCGAGTGTACAGGTTGCGCAAAGTTGAGCATCTGAGCCCGGATTCGTAGGGCAGTTTCGAAGGATTCAAAGAGCTTCAACAGGCCGTTGTATCTCTTGGTAAAAAGAGGTGACTGCCAATCTTCATGGCAAACATATTTTTACAGAAGGGGGCCAGCCAGTGGAAAATGGTTAAGGCACGCGTAAAGCTTTGTGCAATCCCAAAACAGCTCTTACGCAAATGCAGCCCGTAATCGATACAGTGATGTTCGTATACTTATCACAGCGACCGCTATCATCAGTGCAGTTAACGCGGGCAAGAAGGAAATGTCTTACGCAGTGTGCAGGAATGAAACAAAAACAAAAACAAAAAAATAAACAACATTTTTGACCGGAACGAGAACGGGACCGAAACGTTATTTATTATATTGTTTCGGAGCGAAACCGAAATATTTTTTATAGCTTTTCGGTTCAAGAGGAAAGTCGGCAATCCTAAACAACCGACGTCGGGCAACGTGAACATCAGTGCGAATCTCACGGGTCAGCATAAACGGGTATATCAGGCAGGAATTGTGCGAGCGATAGCTGGTCGAGCGCTCCACTAATCTAAGCTTGCCGTTCGGTGCACTAGCAGATCGCCATCGTAGCAAAACCCAGAGCTTGAGCGCTGAAGAGCGTATAGTTTCGTTTAATACGGGTACATCGCGTTGTTTGCCAAGTTTTATTATCCGTTTATGTTAGTTTAGGTTCATCTTATTGGAACAGCAGCTTTGCATTTCGGCAAGTACAATTAGATGACTTGCTGCGTACGAGATCATGCTCAGTGCCTTGACTCAAGGCACTGCGCATAATCTCACAATTCATAATTCGCTTATTGAGAAAAACGAATACTATGTTTTTATCGCTACTTTGCTTAGAAAATTCTTGCAATGTGAACCAAAACTGTTATGAACCCCTGCGCATCATCTTTTAGAGCCAACGCTCTACTCCTCGAGATACAACTCCCAAGGTGAATCTCGGCGCGCGTTTCACCTTCAGCCAATGACACGAAAGTGTGGAAGTGATATGCAACATCTGGTTAATATCTGGGGGCAGGAAAACAATAAGTTAAGTCTGAAATTTAGCGTTAGAAAATCAGGTGTTATGGCATTCAAAGAAAATAGCGAACAGACTGACAATACAGGGCGAGGAAATACCTCGCGTAAAAGAATATAAATACCTTGGTATATGAATAAATGAACGCAATAGATATGGAAACACAGTAAAAAAAAACAATAACAGTAAAGGGGAAGAGAAATGCCGCCATAATGAAACACAGAGCGCTATGGAGATACAAAAGGTACGAGGTGCTCCGGGGTATGTGGAAAGGTGTAATGGTTCCACGACTTACTTTTGTAAATGTGGTTCTTTGCTTGAAATCAGTGGTACAATCAGGACTCGATGGCAACCAAAGGTCAGTGGGACGCCTCGCATTGGGTGCTCACGGGAAGACTACAAATGAAGCTGTGCAGGGTGATATGGGCTGGACAAGGTTTGAAGTGAGGGAAGCTCAGAGTAAAATTAATTATGAAGGAAGGCTGAGGAATATGGAAGAAAGTAAATGGGCTGGGATAGTTATCAGGTATTCGTAGAGGAATAGCATTGATTCACAGTCGAGGAAAAGAACTAGGAAGCTTACCAGCAAGTATACGGTCTGTATGGTGAGCAACACAAGCAACAAAGAACGTCGAGTGGAAACTCAGGGAGACTAACATAATCTCATGGGCAGCGGCAATGGAAAGAAACCTGCCATGAGTAACTACTTAAGAGGAAAAAAACTAAGCCAGGAAAGAAACAATTTATGATAACTCAAACGGAAGCTCATTTCTTTCCGAAACGAGATCAGGTTGCCTAAGAACACGCACTTATAAAGCGAGATACAAGAAAGAAGAAGAAGCATGTGCTCACTGCGGTAGAGCTAGCGAAACGATGGATCATGTTTTATTAGAATGTTAAGATATCTGTCCAGCGGTCGATTTATGAATAACTGGCCTCCTTGAAGCCCTTGGGTTCAGCGAGAGCAAACGGAAAGTAAACATGTCCGCAATAGAGATTAGTAAGAGGCGACTGGCAGATTGGTGGAAGAAAAGTAGAGAAACGACGAACAACGGAGGCGCACGAAAACAAAGTTAACAATAGGGGTTCAGGAATTCATCGGGGCTTTTTTTTTCCTTTTCTTTTTTCTTTTTTAACAAAAGTAGGACATTAGGCAGAATAAAAACAAGAGCTTGGTGGCGCAGCCCACCGCCCCGCTCAAAAGGGGATGCTCATAACATCCATCCATCCATCCATCTATCCATCCATCCATCCATCCATCCATCCATCCATCCATCCATCAGTAACGTCAAGTAATCCGCTGCGGAGAGGCGTCGCAGCTGCGCTCGCTTGAGCCTCGCCCCTGTGTACCACGTGACTAGGCGAGGGTTTAACAGCTGGTTCGCCGGCGCTTGGTCGCTTACGGCGTTTTTCACTAGTCGATCTGGAGTGGCCGCCGAAATCCTCGAGCGAGCGCTCGGGTTTCACAAGTCCGAATCGGCCAGCGGGCATAGAGTTAGTAGAACCACTCTAGAGGAAAAGCTGGGCCGGAAAAGTGGGAACCTCTAGGGCGCCGCCCTGTTGCTACTGGTCAATGTGGCCAGCGCAATTACTATTGAAAGAGCTGAAAACAAGTACAGGTCACCGTATGCTTTGTCATCTAAAAACGCATACCTGAGGTTTTATGAAGGTGGTGGGTTAATATTAAGGTTACAGAAAGCGATCACTAAGTCCGTGACTTATGTAAATCACGAACTACGCATTCGTTTAATAAAGGATGACGCGAATTTCGGTTTCGAATCTGTTTTTTGGAAGCGTAGTAGTTTCGTACAGTTTAGGTTTGACATGTGATCGCGCGTCGACATCGGACGCTATGGCACACTCGTGCCTTCTGTGCCACCGAAGCCCCGAAGTGCCCAGGCATATACCTTCACATGTAAGTAAACGAATGTATCTCCTTGTTGAGAATATCACGCGAGTAGGCAGCTCTTGTGGGGCATCACAATCGTTTGAGAAGCGTCACAGTAGAGCATTTTTCTACATGCGGAGCGGCGTTTTTATTTGCAGGTTTCCCTTCAGTAGGAAATTCCTGGACAGGCGGACCAGCGCACCGGTATTGTACTGGCGAAGCCACAAGCAACTCAAAGAATCTGTTTAATTGTTGCACTTTGAACAATCATGCTTCTACAAAGGCCACAGCAGAAAAACAGCCTGATGCCGAGTATTTCTGTGCCACGAAGTAATCAAGAGGCGAGTGCCTAATGCGGACGAAATCGAGTGCATCGAGACTTAGAACGACAGAAAGCTGAGCTAGTTGGTAAGGATTCATTATGCAAAACAGAGGTGAGGCGTGCAGACAGGACACAAGAGTAGAGAAGTGGGCGGCGCTCGTGTTGCATGTTTGCTTGTAAATACTCTATTCTTGTGTCCTGTCTGCACGCCTCACCTCCGCTTTGCATAACGAGTGTATCAACCCACATATAAATAGCGTAGGCGTTTTATTAACTGTGCAATATTTTCAACACTTCCTTGCATGCCATTTCATGTGGAATATCTTTTTTGGTCACAAATTTGTGCAGCGAATCTATTTGCATGATCGACTTCGGGCCTGTAGGTCCGTTCACTTGCACTTGATGCTGAGTCTTTTACATGTATCCATAAACTGCAGATATGCACATCAGATCCCTGCGAGCATTTTCAAAATTCAGTTATTTTAGACAACAGGCACATATGCAATACTGACATAATCTCAAATACCACTAAGCAGCTGGGACACATTTTTGTTGACCATACTCGCAGGTAAAATAAGTAGATTATGTGGACAGCTCCAGCTCATTTTCCTTAAATCAGTGTGTACAAGGGGTATGCAAAAATAATTTTTTTTCTCGCGCACCGATTCTTGTGCTGTATAAGCAAGAGAACCCACCACGTTAGTGTAACGTATCTTGTACATCACACTAATAAGTGCTTTAATTTACCAAGTGAGATGAGTTACTTTTATGGATCGTTCAGTCATATCACACTGCAAGCTGCATTCATCAATCTTCAATTGGATTTCGCATGAAACATGTTTCCCTTTTATGCAGATATGCAATGGCAAGTCCTTCCGTGTGTTCCAAAGGTAAAATTTAAGCTCGAAATTAAAGAAGACATTTCTAGTCGGAAACAAGCAAAAATGGTGAATGCAGCGTATCAGAAGCCCAAGGTACAGAAATTATGAGAAGTGTCGAATGATTTTAAGGAAAGAATGGTATTTGAAGATGCAAGATTCTTTAGTGGAAATCAAGCAAGTCAGTCTGAGAAATTATGCGAGTAATGGGATAGCACACAATGGGTCAGGAAATGCGTTGTTTTTCTGAAAAACTAAAGCTGATGACTGTCATATCATGAGTCACTTTAGCATCATGAGACTGCTGTTTGATAAATTCAGAAAAAAAACTATTTAATGATGCTCTCTCCACACTGGGATAAATAATAAGAAACGGATCACGTCTAATGTGGACATATCAGACACCTTGTGAAACACTAAAGGAAAAATTCAGTTTCGAGCTATGGCACTTGCCGCATAGATGTGGGGGGCCTTGCAGCAATAGTAATAGTTACCACTCCATCTAGAAATTTAAAGCATTCATGCAGACAAGGATGATTCTTTATATTTTTGGCTACCACTTGAAATGCCTCGACTAAGTGTTACAATGCTGCACGCAGCCATACTAAGGATCTCACAGCAACACTTGCAGGTAAACAGCAATAGCAGTCAAAGTGCTGGTGTATTCTGGACACTGTCTTTGAAAACTTTTAGGCAAGAACAGTGCAAGAAACAGACATAAGAACTGCATTTATTTCTATAATTCCGCATTTGAATGGCCTTTTCTTTTTCCTTCGACAATGCCTTCGCCTAGCCACAGCAGCTCCCTCATGCAGACTCCGCAAGCCAAGAGGCCGTGGAGGCAAATGCAGGTAAGAGGCAAGAAGCAATAGCACTGGTATTGACATTCATCTAATTTCTTTCTTTTTCTTTCGTTTAGACAGCCAGCACACCTCGAACAGCCACCTTGACTGCGGGTGTGTCACCCTAGTCGCCAAGGAAACATTTGAGGGAAAGCGACAGGCAATGTGAACAGCCACTTCTCCATGTAAACGATACTCTTTCTCTCGGATGACTCCTACGCCTCGCCACGCCAGCACACTTGTACACAAAGATGCCGCGGAGGCACGTACAGGTCAGAGGCAAGAAGCAGTGGCACTGATGTCGACATTCACCCACTTTCTTTTTCTTACACTGAGGCAGCCAGCACACCTCGAACAGCCACCTTGACTGCGGGTGTGTCAGTAGATTCCTGTTGTACATGTGCTCATAATAAACTTCAGTAAACTTGAACTTGATAATAAACTTGAAGGTAAATGGGACATTGATGCATTGTTTTTTTGAACATTTATTGTACACATACAATATATGTTATACTTTGCAGTGCTACAGAGCGTATTTTGAAGCTTCCCCCTATATTTTGCACCTTTAATTACGTATGTGTTGTGTGGCCCTCAATTCAGTTCATGTTGTAGCAGATGTTTTGTCTGTGTATCGCACATTGGCTTAAGCTCGTGATATCCACATACTTCTCTCACATATACAAAATAAAGTTCTATGTAGTCCTCAGTGTTACAACAAAAAATGAAAGTAAACAATCCGATCGTGGAATTGTGTTTATTACAGTCATTCCTATGACAGTTACTGACAAGTTGACAACTTGAACTGGTCAATCCGTCCATAGCCTCCTCTATTTTTCAAAAATAAAGGAGGCTATGATCCATCATGGCAAGGAATTGTATGTATACATAAGAAAAAGGGGGGGGGGGGGGTATGTGTGTGTGTTTGTAGTGGGGGGTACAACAGGATTAGGGCGGTACGAAAAGAATGTACCAACACCGTCCTCTAGACCCATTCCGTTAAGGTACCGTAACAAAGCGCATTAATATGATGAAGTTCATACAACCAACTCTGATATTACTACACACGCCAGGCGACGCGAGCTACATTTGCCATGACGCATTCGCGACTGCACCGGATGCCCTCCATATTATTCTCATTAATCGTGCTAACTGCACCGAGGCAAAAGAAAGATCATGGGCGCAGGTGCCTTTAAAGTATCTCGACCTTGCGAGGCACTGCTGCGCGTGCCAGGGGAGCTGTCCGTGCGAACACTCCCTGGCACACACCTGCCTCGGCGGCCCCAACCTACGTACCGTTCTGCTTTGAGCTTTGATCCCCCCACTGTCCCTTGGGTGCCCTGGAGTTCCTGTGCCGCCTGCTTTATTATAATCTCAGTTGCTCTCCTGAGACTTCCGTTTGTCGGCTACATGTGCCCTACAGCTGGATCAGTACTTATAAGAATAAAGAAACCCAATCTATCGTCGCTACGATAGATCGCGAAAGCGGCTTTTGAAACATACCGCGCCCGTGCGAAGAGAATTACGGAACGCCAACGAAGAATCTGACCACAGCTTCGAGCTCGTAACCTCGTCGAGTACGTGACACTCCTGCAACAGGCATGACCGCTGAAAACCGCATACCGCCGGAAACTTCAACAGGATCAGCCCTCGGTTGCATAACTGCCACCTGTACGGCCAACATGGACCACACCCACACCGTCCCGCAACATAGAATAAAGAACCAACTTATAAAGCCCAAACACACGGCTGCACGCACACATCACGACACTACTAGCGAGGCGCCAAGCTGCTACGCTGCTACGGTTGCCGGATCAAAGCTGACTACTGTCACCAAGTCTAGCAAGCGTCTCAGGAGCTGGCAACCTCGGCGCGTAGCAACATGGCGGCGCTCTTGCGGTTCCCGATTTCAATGCATGGGCCCTATGGGTAGCTTGTCCTCTAGAGTCAGTATAGTAACTCTATGCCAGCGGGGCGCAAAAACGTTCCGCGGGGGATCACACAGGAAGTCTGCGCACACGTCACACAAACCGGGTCCGGTAACCATGTCCAACTTCCGCTCTGTACGTTGTTTCCACGGCAACCAAAGTCGCCATCCCCCGTGCGTAATTTGACTACAGCAGTCGCTGACTCCGGCCTATCCGTGTCGCGCCCGCAAGGATTGTGCATGGACAACGTACATACAAAAGCTTTGTACAGCACCTGCGTCACCTCGTAATCGCTGTCATCGGAGCTCTCAGCGCTAAACGGGAGTTCTGCAGCAGCACCGAACGCGGCCATTTTGCGAAGCAACACAATGTTGTGCGTACCGAGCGGGTACCGATTTCGCTTGAAGACGCAAGTGACGCTAGCTATTTCTGCCCGAACCCACGCCTCGGTGGCGGAGCAAGTGAGAGCGATCCGGCGCGGAGTGAGTTGATCCGAAACGACCAGCGGAAAGCGCGCTCCAGAGCGACCAGTGAAATTCGGTTTTGTTGCCACGGAGCGAAAGATCCTGCTCCGAATCGACCAGTGAAAAACGTCATTAGTCTCGCCATGGATGACGTACGCGCCGGTGCGAGCGCGTCAACTCTTCGCCGCAGGCGCTATAGGTTGAGTCTGAACATTACCGCAACCCAAGTTCTAACTGCGAGCAACTTCTTTACAGACCATAAATCAGTCTTTACCTTAGTCAAGTGACAGCAAGACAGTGATGAAGCATTTGATGTGCAGTTAAACATTCAAACAAGCAAAACCGTGTCTAACTAGGCTTAACAAAGCTTTCGCTCATATAACCAAGTTCAATCCACGTTGAACTCCAGCTACTTTTGTTTTTTCGTTGCACAGCAGAACCGGAACGGAACTCTTTTCAGTGGAAAGACAGTAAAACCAGAACGAAATACATTTCGTTCCAACACCCTGGTTTTACGTAACATGGGCCCGGGGGTTGAGCTCGCAAAGCTTTTTTTCTTTTTTTTTTTTTACTGCACGGACAGTGCATCACTGGTCGACCGCCTAGGCTATAGCGTCATCAAAGTGCTTGTTAGCCGAACTTTTGGTAATACGGCAAGGAGCACAAAAAGGGGAATAAGAGAGAAACGCACGACACGGGTCTCACGTACACGCGCGGCGCCTCCGTTTCGTCCAACTAAGTGCAAAGACGAATTTCACATAAGAACTCACGGTCGTTGCTTGCGGCCCCCATCCTGAAAGCTTTTCTATAACCGCCCAACCATGGTCCATCAGCAATCCCCGATAATGGCAATACTTGCACGACATATTGACGCCAAGCTTCCCGCTATGGCTTGCCGCCGGCTACAGAACGGACGGCCGGCAGATTTTCGTCACAGCAGCACTGCATACAGGTCGGCAAGCCTAGACGATGATGCTGAACCGCCGATCGTCGGCGACCGAAAGACGTTATCTGGTGCCGTGTCAAAGTATATCTCTTCACATCGGCCGAGAAGCACTCGTACATATGTGTACATACACACATACATACATACATACATACATACATACATACATACATACATACATACATACATACATACATACATATATACATACATACATACATACATACATACATACATACATACATACATACATACATACATACATACATACATACATACATACATACATACATACATACATACATACATACATACATAGAACATTTCACGTTGTTGTGGATAGGCCCTTATGAAGGCACACAAGTTAGATTACATGCGAGGTAAACTACATAGGAGGTACGCTATTGATTACTACTTTAATTGGCACTATTTTAAACGTTTCACAGGGAAAGTGCATGCTGACAGGATTAAAAATTTTGTGGAGTTGGAGTGTTGTACCCTTGTCGCAATTTTTGAAGATTGGATAATTAATTTTATTTTTCAATTTTGGCAGAAAACTCTGCGGGACTCGATAAAAACAACTTGCAAGAAGTAAGTAACATTTCCCTTTCCTTTACATGCAGCAAACCACAAACCCAAGTCGTTCCTACGGTTTCCCAATTACACCATTTGTGTGTTTCACGTGTATCTGAATAGCGCTGGAGCTATATAGTGCTTCCTGCTTCCGCTTCGAAAACGAAAAGGGCTGTTGACATTTTACAGGTTTCTAGCGACATTTATTGGCCTTGTTGACAATCTGTTTCAATTGCCTTTCCGTAGGAACAATTACTTCTAAAGCATGAGCTTACTTTCATCAACAAAGGAACAATAATACAAAGTAATTAAACTTTCGTTGCATTTTCTTTTCGGGCGGAGGCTTTCGATTGAATGCAAGCATATTCATCGATCGTACCATTTTTTTTTCTCAGAGCACGCTTGTATAAGAGAGCGATTTCGTCCTCATTTCTATTTCCTTTCTGAAACTGGGCCAGTATTATAACGTACCTCCTACGTGTCAATATCTTTTTCAATTTGCCGTCGCAGCCACGATCGTCTTCTTACCAAACATTCTGTTATGCTTCGACAATTTGCCGCAGACCGGCCAGCATTACTCAGAAGATAGTAGGAAATAAGATACGTACGCTCATTACGTAATATGCGCCATTTCACGGGGAAAGTCATTTCTGGTTCCCGTAAATGGAACAATTTTTTTCCGAACTATTATAAACGCAATATTCTACTAATACTTTGCGCGCTGCTGATGTCTAGAGAGAATACTAGACTCGGTTTAGGCGTTGTGAACTAACACCAATTGTCCGTCAGTGATATACCGATTTAAAGGGCTGTCGGTTAATGTCGACCGCCCGTGTGTCGCGGACGTGCACGGAAATATCAACGCATTAGGCCGTCTATGTCTTATACATGGTGATTTCCGGCCGGTAGCCTCGTTCAGTTCGCGCTGCACTGAACGTTCGACACAAATACAGCCTCTTTACCTGTAGCTGTTAGCTGTCTGTGACACGAGGTCAAAAGCGATGAAGTCAGTACAAAATTGCACTCGAATGCACTGGAATCAGTACAAAATGGCGCTGCTAGGTTTATTCATTCTTCATACATTTCGTAATTGAAAGCGGAATCTGGTTTACCAGCGCATTTTTCTTTCCGTCGACAGGCCGACCCTCCCTGTGTCTCCTTCGTACTATTTTTATTTTTTTTTTGCACTTCTTTTAATCGTCCACAGTGCATCACGCCCCGTTCACACATATCTGCCTGGTCATCCTCTTGAAGTTTCACGCACGCGCGCCCGCGGATCCCCGCGTTGCGAGCGTCGTTCTTTATCCGAGAAACGAGAGACTGGAACGGCCTGAATTCCACGCGCTGTTACAACCACCGCAAGCCCACGTGCTTTTGTCGAAGCTGTTATGACCCATATTTCAGACGAATGCCTGCTTCTAGTATTGCATTATTTATTATCCGCCACTAATGAGGTACCCCTCCAACGGGGTGAGTGAAATAAAGTGAAGTAAAATGTAATAATCGACGACTATAACGTAAAAGTTGCATTGCGTATGCCTCATTCGATAATAACTTATTTGCGCGGTTTCTTTTCTTTGTTTGCCAGTAATCCTATAGGTCTACGGGCTCTTCGGTTGCGGCACCGCAGGGAGAGCTGACTGCGTAGCCCTGCAACGCAGTATGCGTGGGCGCTATAGCTGTCTACCGCATAGTGGAGAAAACGCGAGGGTAATATGTGAAGGGTGCGCTATATACGTTATACGATCGTGTAATGCTGTATATGAGTACGTAATACTGTACTATGTGACTGCATATAATTGTATTACATTGGTAAAATGGTCGCAAGCGTTTAGGAGCACGTAATTGGTTACGGGATGCAATAAGCGTCCCCCTTGAACCGCCGGCAAACAGATCCTTATAGCACTTCCGAAGAAGGTTGCGAGACATTGCTCACGTAGCTTCTCTGTCTATAACGTATCAGTTGGCCACATTGCCATACAGCTGCGAAGATTTTTTTTTTGTCTTCTCGAAGACATGCATTATTCGTGCACCATGAAACATTTCTAGCCCGTGGTACACAATTCAGGGGGCGCGGGAGGGGGGAGGCGGAGGTCTCGCTGACAGCGTCACACGATCTGGACACTTTAGAGCTGCTTGGATGGATATATGTCCCGGTGTCTCGGAATTCTGGCGTGCGTCTAAGGTTGTGCATCTGCGCTGTGCAAGAACAATAACCTAAACAATGTTCGCGCTAACACGTAGAAAGAAAGAAGGCATGCAACTTGTGAGCGGCTACACGACTGAGTTACGCTCAACGAGACTGAGCTGGACTGTACGCGCAGAAATTCTGCGCATTAACAAGTGGCCAAAAACCGCCCCGAAGACACAACTACGCAGGAAAACGCGTCACACGTCACGTGTGTCTATGCGGTCTTCGTGGCTGCGTCCTCGCGCTGCACTAATTATGCCTTTCAGCAACGTGTCCCGACAACGTGTTCTCCTGCGGTAATAATTAGCACGTCGAGCGACTGGCAGCTGAAAAATGCGCTGAAACGGCGTTTTTCGCAAATGTCCCAGAAAAGAGGCAACAAAATGAGTTGTAAAGAAAAGTAATCCACTCGTCGAGTCGCACATCACGCATGCTAACGGTACTGTTTAATTGCTATTTCTCTTCGTTTATCTTTTTTTTTCAGGTTTTGCAAAACTTGACGTACAAGGAGTGCATTGAAATCTCGTAGTTTCGCATAGAAAAGTAGGATAAGCCAGGGAAGTAGCAAGTGAAGGGGCTTTACACAATTTAAGGAAATTATAGCTTTCAATTACTCAAATCAGTGCGTCTCCAGAATGCTTGAAATAGCATTTTTTTTAGACATCATTACAATATCAACGCCAGCCTGTCCTTTATATATATATATATATATATATATATATATATATATATATATATATATATATATATATATCACACACACACACACAAGAGAAAAAAGAAAGAAAGACGGCCACTCACGCGGTCGCCGAGATGCATAATCGCACTCACAGATCTAGTTTTTTGCATAAAGCAAACGTGCATTCACTGGTCTAGCTACTACTTCATGGCGTGCTACTTTATCCAGACATTGCTGATCAAATTGCTGAAGCTAGCTTATCGATTGGCATAATAAAGTGACTGCATCGCTCGGTGCGTCATTACGGCGGAGCGGCTTAACACAAAGAAAAATTTCTCGCATTTCTATGTGTTCAGTGATGCTCCTAAGCGACCAGCGGCCTTCCGATGCGCTTAGGAAAATTATAAAATGCAGTATGAGAAATTCCAATGTTCGACACACATGGCGCAGGCCATAACAGATGCGAAGCGAGGCGTCATGCGTTGAATAGGATCTCATACTTGAGCAAGAAGAGAGGGGGAGCAAACTCTTTAAATGTTGACTGTAGGAGATATCACAATTCTAGTTCACGGACTGCTCTACTCGAAGAGGCGGACATTACCTGCAGAAGAATTTGAAATGCATAGTCGACTAATTAACAACAATTCACTGATTAAATTTCTAGCTATTTACCGTATGGCCCATATTGCAATTTACAAATTCAAGCCGTGGAGTTCGCAAGGCGGATCCACTTGGAGCGAATTCTCAGGATGACACCACTTTCGAGATATTAATTCCGGAACTTTGCGGAGAAAAGCACTGGCGTTCCGGTTAATTTGTTAACAAAACGTCTTTTTATGTATTGAAGAATACAAGCAATTGGAACATCAATGCATTTCTCCGCAAAGTTTGGGAATTAATATCTCGAAACTGGTGTCGTCCTGAGAATTCGTTCCAAGTGGATCCGCATTGCGAACTCCACGGCTGGAATTTGTAAATTTCAATATGGGCCATACGGTAAATAGTTAGAAATTTAATTAGTGAATTTTTGTTAATCAGTCGATGTTGCATTTCAATTTTTCGTACAAGTAGTGTCCGCCGCTTCGAGTAGACCACCTTATCAACTAGAATTGTGATAGCTGCCACAGGCAAACTACAAAAGTTTTTGAAAGTGTTCACTGAAACACCCTGTATATATCTTTCAGGCTCTCGTATATGGATGTCTGCTATATACAGGGCGTCGCAGCTAAAGCTAGCTAGAGTTTAAAAATAGGCGAATGCCACGTAGCTGGGCAGAACCAAAGCAATGTTGCTTGCAGTTGCTCAGAGATACTCAGATTATTATATTTAATTCCACCTAATTACATAATTATTCCACTTCTCAAATATTTTAATTATACGAAAAGTGTCAATGAGAAAATTGTAGAGCGAGATAAAAAACTGCAGATACATCTTTCTGTTGCTGAATACCTGCTACATGAGAGGTTTTTCCGAGCGTAAAAGAAGCCCAAAAATGCACGCAAAATTGCCGCACGACTGGCTGCTCGAGGCACTTTGCGTGTATTCGCGGGCTTCTTTCACGCTCGGAAAAAGCACTTTTATGCAGCACGTATTCAGCAACAGGAAGCTGTACCCGGAGTTCTTCATCTCGCTCTACAATTTTCTCATTTACACTTTTCATCCAATTATTATATTAAAGAAGTTCGTTAATTAATTAAGACTAATTATGCAATTAGGCGCCGTGCGAAAAATAATCTGAGTATCTCCAAGCGACGCCAAACAACATTACCTTGGTTCGCTCCAGCTACATGGCATTCGCATATTTTTAAACTCTGGCTAAAGTTAGCTGGGACACCCTGTATAGAAAGCAAACAGCAAAATACGTCTCCGCTGTTTTTGTTTTTCTTAAAGCAGTATCTGCTGCCGCTGTTCTGTACTATTTTTGCTACAGTTAAAAAGTGGCTCGGGTAGGGTGCTTGCGATTTACGCGCCCAACACAGAGATGATATATTACGACGCAACAGCAGTGGAAACGAGCCTGTGAATGAGTCCTTACCAACTAGCTCAGCTTTCTGTCGTTCTAATATTCAACTTGATTTAGTGCGTAGGGAATAAGAAGCATGAAATCAAGATGTGAAGTGAATCGGCACCAAGTTAACATTGCTTTTCGCTGAAGCCCTAGAACAGATATCATAACCAAACTGGGAAGTATACGAATATCTTCACATTAATGTCGGTTCCGTCTTTTTTCATTTTAGTGACAAATTCTTCGCGCAATTTTTCTCTCGTTTTTTCTTTTATTTATTTTTTCATCCACACAGACGTTTGTAGGGAAGGTTGCTATATAGGAGCCGTTTAGACCTGGAGTAGATCGTATTAGAGATATGACTGCGTATCTTCCTTAGACAGCGACTTGAAAGTCTCCGTTTGCCCAGGCGCCTTGCGTCTCAACAGTGAAGTCATTAACTCGCTCCATTCAGTCTCTAGCCTGGCGTCGGGAAGTCCTACGCCTTTTCTCTGTTACAGCAAGAGTATAATCAGAATTGATTGATTGATTGATTGATTGATTGATTGATTCATTCATTCATTCATTCATTCATTCATTCATTCATTCATTCATTCATTCATTCAATCATTGTGTTTTACCTGCCAAACCAACACTGGGGCTATATGAGGGACGTCGCCGCGAAATTCTCCGGAATATTTTTGGCCGCCTGGGATTGTTTAACCCGCAATTAAATCTAAGAGATATATATACATATATATATATATATATATATATATATATATATATATATATATATATATATATATATATATATATATATATATATATATATATATATATATATTGTCGCGAAGAAGATCGGCAGGCTGAAAATCCCTGTTGCCATCGCGTGGCTCGTACCCAGTTCGTTCGCTGGCTGCACCCTACCTGCTGGTGCTGAGTTTGTCGCTGCTGCTCTACGAGGCGAATAAACCCCCCTTTACAATTTGTGGAGCTGCTGGATATAGCCAGAATTCTGGAACTTCGTAATCGGACACTGCAGCCCGTCTTCATAATGCCGGAAGAAGGACCACCACAACCCGCTGCCCCGGTGACTACCGTGGTTTGCCCCGGCCCGTTGCGTCAACGCGACCCACCGATCTTCAGTGGTACCGAAGACCATGACGTAGAAGACTGGCTCGCTGACTACGACCGGGTGAGCATCCACAACCACTGGGACGACACAAAAAAAAAAACTTAATTACGTGTCGTTTTATTTGAGCGGTGTCGCCAGCGTGTGGCATCGCAACCACGAACGTGATCTGACGACGTGGACGGCCTTCAAGACTAACGTGACAGAGGTATTTGGGCGCCCCGCGGTTCGCAAGCTTCGCGCCGAGCAACGTTTGCGTGGCCGTGCGCAGCAGTGCGGAGAGACATTTACCAGCTATATAGAAGATGTTGTCGACCTCTGCAACCGCGTTGACGTCGCAATGGCTGATGCCGAGAAGATCCGCCATATCTTGAAAGGCATTGAAGACGACGCCTTCCAGATACTGTTGGCGAAAAATTCCTCGGCAGTCTCTGAATTCGTCAGTCTGTGTCAAAGCTTCGACGAACTGCGCAAACAACGCGTAGCCACCCGCCAATGTACACCTCAGGCCACTTCAATGTCGAGATTGGCTGCTGCCCCGGATAACACTTCGCTGCTGCTACGAATCAAGGAGTTCGTCCGTGAAGAGGTGGCTCGTCAGCTTTCCTTGATTCCACTTGCACACGGCCAGCCGAGTACTGCGTTGGCGCCTGCTCTCCAATCTGTCATCAAGGAGCAGGTAGCCGACCACATTTCGCCTTCTCTTCAGCAGGCTCCAACGGCCGCTCCCCTGACGTACGCCGAAGTCGCGATGAGGCCTGCGCCACAGACCTACGGGCCCCTTCGCCCACCTTTGCGCCCACCCGTATCCCCTCCAGTCCGTCCACCGGTGCACTATGCACGATCTCAAGACCATTGGCGCACGGAAGACAACCGTCCGATTTGTTTTTATTGTGGCCGTGCTCGACACTTGGCACGTCACTGTCGCCTGCTTACACCGAATGTCCCGAACAATGTGCGTCCGTATGCGCCACGTTTCCAGCAACGCCGCAACTATTCGGACGCCTTTGAATCTCCTTCTGCCGTCGACACCGCATTCTCCGCCGCTCGCCGTTCACCTTCTCGCCGCCGCTCGCTTTCCCCCATGCACCGGCGGCGGAGCCCTTTGCGACAGGAAAACTAAATATCGCAGTTCAGGAGGCGAGAACTGCGGTGCCAGCGAAATGTTTAAGGCCTCACACTTATCCGAAGAAGGTTATTGAAGTCGCAATAGAAGGAACATTGACGCTAGCACTTGTCGACACCGGCGCTACACTTTCAGCGATAGATGCCCGTATTTGCCGCAAGATAGGAAAAGTGACGCCGCCGCTTTCTGGACTGTCTCTTCGAACTGCCAACGCGCAGCACGTCGAGCCATCCGGCGCCTGCACTGCTCGTGTCGTAATTCAGGAGGTCCTCTATATCATAGAATTCATCGTGTTGCCATCATGTTCACACGACGTCATATTAGGTTGAGGCTTTCTCTCCACACATCATGCGATCATTCACTGTGCCTGCGCTGAAATCGAGCTATTTTAGTTTTCGACCGATATTATCGCTGACCATAAGGACCATTGTCGCAAAATCGCTGTTTCAGAAGACACCGCTATACCTGCCTGGTCTTCCACTCTTGTCAGTATCTCTTGCGAATCTGTAGATGACGGCACAGTACTCTTCGCTCCGTCCGAACTCTTAGTTCGCCGCCGTTTACTACCACTGCCGTTCGCCGTCCTCGAGTTCAAAGCTGGCGCCTCTCTCATGTGGGTCTCAAACTCATCGGCTGAACCAATTATTTTACGCCGCCGTGAAAGCCATGGCAGAGCAGAGCCACTGACCTCATATTCAATATTTGACACGATGGACGACTCCACTTATCTTGCTGCTCTCGAGGCATCGCCTCCTCAGTCACTGCCGCGTTCTTTTACGCCAGCTATTGCCAGTGACCTTACGACGACGCAGCGCGATGAACTTCTTCGCTTGCTCCAAGGCTTCTCTTCGTCTTTTGACTGCCAAGCAACATCACTCGGCCGCTCAACGACTGTTTCGCACACTATCGACACTGGGAGCCATGCACCAATTCGACAGCGTCCCTACCGAGTATCGGCGACTGAAAGACGCGTTATCAATGACCAGGTGAACGATATGCTCAATCGTGGTGTCATCCAGCCTTCTAGTAGTCCTTGGGCATCCCCAGTCGTCCTAGTTAAAAAGAAAGACGGCACCATACGATTTTGCGTCGATTATAGAAGGCTTAACAGGATTACCCGAAAGGATGTAAACCCGTTGCCACGTATTGATGACGCACTTGACTGTTTGAAAGGAGCGGAGTTTTTTTCCTCCTTAGATCTCCGCTTTGGCGACTGGCAGGTGCCCATGGCTGACGCTGACTGTTCGAAAACCGCGTTTGTAACACCAGACGGCTTGTATGGATTCAGTGTAATGGCGTTCGGTGTGTGCAATGCGCCCGCCACCTTCGAACACGTGACGGACGGCATCCTACGCGGCCTGAAGTGGCATACTTGCCTCTGCTACCTCGACGACATTGTCGTCTTTTCTCCTGATTATCCGACCCACCTTCGGCGTTTACATCAAGTTTTGACCTGTTTCCGGAATGCTGGTCTCCAGCTTAACTTAAAGAAGTGCCGATTTGCAGCTCGAAAACTGACTATATTAGGCCACGTTGTCTCCAAAGAAGGCATTCTTCCTGATCCTGCTAAACTTCGCGCCGTATCTGAATTTCCGAAGCCCACTAACTTGAAAGCACTACGCAGCTTCATTGGCCTATGCTCTTATTTTCGACGTTCCGTTCGCAATTTCGCTACTGTGATCGTACCACTAAACCAACTTCTCCAAGGCGACAATGAACTTTCTGCTTGGTCGGAAGCCTCTGATGATGCCTTTACGAGTCTTCGTCGCCTGCTCACGTCTCCGCCAATCTTGCGCCATTTTGATCCAACCGCACCTACAGAACTTCACACTGACGCCAGTGGTGTCGGCCTTGGTGCCGTGCTCGCACAACGCAAGAACACTAATACCGAATATGTATTTGCCTATGCCAGTCGTGCCCTTACGAAACCTGAGGCCAATTACTCAGTAACAGAAAAAGAGTGCCTGGCTATCGTATGGGCTCTTCAAAAATTTCTTCCATATCTCTACGGTCGACGCTTTGACGTGGTAACGGATCATCACGCTCTTTGGTGGTTGTCCAACCTAAAAGACCCATCGGGCGGCCTCGCTCGGTGGGCCCTCCAAATCCAGGAATATGACATCCGTGTCGTCTATCGTTCTGGACGCAAACACGCTGACGCCGATGCCCTCTCGCGCTCCCCAGTTACTTCAGACAGCAGCACTTCTACCGACCGACATGACGTCTCACCACTTGACATCCTGGACATGGCATCGGAGCAACGAAAAGACCTATGGATCGTCATGATATTCGACTTTTTGTCAAATCCTCCGGCAAGTTCGGCACCTCGAGCGTTACGCCGACAGGCGCAGCATTTCAGAATCCGCGACGGACTTTTATACCGCCGCAACTACCACAATGACGGCCACAAATGGCTTTTAGTAGTGCCTCGCCACCTACGAGAAGAGTTGTGCTCCGCTTTTCATTCTGACCCGCAGTGTGGTCACAGTGGAGTGTCAAAAACTTACAGACAGCTTCGCCTACAATATTATTGGCAAGGGATGTACACCTTCGTCCACAAATACGTACGCTCCTGCATTGCCTGCCAGCGACGCAAATGTGTCCCGCATCTCTCCACCGCACCTCTCCAACCACTTCCCTGCCCAGCTCAGCCATTTGACCGTGTCGGCATTGATATATACGGGCCTCTTCCATCTACTGGCTGGCAACCGATGGATTGTTGTCGCCTTAGATCATTTGACACGGTATGCTGAAACCGCCACCTTGCCTGCCGCATCAGCAAAAGACATCGCCTCGTTCATTCTAAACAACTTCGTTCTCCGCCATGGCGCACCTCGTGAACTATTGAGCGATCGGGGCCGCGTATTCCTCTCGGATGTCCTGCAGTTACTCCTATCTGAATGCCAAATTATTCACCTCACTACTACTGCTCATCATCCACAGACCAATGCCTTAACAGAACGATTCAACGGAACTCTTGGTGACAGGCTATCAATGTATGTTGCATCTGACCACTCCAACTGGAACCTTGTACTTCCGTTCGTCACTTACGCATATAACACTGCCTCTCAAGCCACTACCGGATTCTCACCATTCTTTCTGCTTTACGGCCGCCATCCCTTCAGCACCATTGATACGGTTCTCCCGTACCGGCCGGACCCTGCTGAATGCTCACCTGTTTCTGAGGTTGCTCAGCACGCCGAGAAATGCCGACAACTGGCCCGTTCTTTGACGTCTGCTCAACAGTGCCGCCAAAAAAATGATAAGAAATCTGTAGGTCCAGACGGCATACCAAACGCCTTTCTGCGCAGATATGCGGAATGGGTAGCTCACTATCTAGAGATCATTTTTAATTTTCCGCTGAAACAAAAACGGGTCCCAGATGACTGGCTGGTCACAAAAGTGGTTCCGGTTCACAAGTCTGGTGAAAGGCAACATATTGTAAACTATCGGCCAATTTCACTCACGTGTGTATGCTGCAAGCTACTTGAACACATAGTTTCAAAGTCAATCTACACCTACCTTGAAGACAAGAAAGCTTTTTTTCCCAACCAGCACGGGTTTCGACAGCACCTTTCGACTGTCACACAGTTGATAGAAACGATCAACGATTTTTCAGCTTCCTTGAACAATAAAAAGCAGGTCGACGCTGTATTTATAGATTACTCAAAGGCCTTCGATCTGGTCATACATAATGAATTAATTAAAAAACTGATGGAAATGAATATAAATTATGATGTTGTTATGTGGATCCGCTCATATCTTACAGATCGGACACAATACGTTGAAATAAATGGTAACAAATCTAACCAAATAAACATAACCTCTGGCGTTCCACAGGGATCCGTTTTAGGACCACTTGTTTTTCTAGTTTACATAAATGATATTGCTCATAACATAAGTAACGACATAACCATCCGGTTATTTGCAGACGATTGTTTATTATATCGCGAAATCAGTAACCAAAACAATCAGGCGTCACTTAGTCAAGCCCTTAAAGCTGTAGAAGTCTGGGCCGCAAAAAGTAAAATGAAAATTAACGAATCTAAATCAGTCATGCTCAGAGTTACAAACAAAACAAAGCATGTTATTGAGTGTAATTATGAGATGAACTCAACAATTCTAACCGAAGCTGAAACGATAAAATACCTAGGTTTAAGAATTTCGAGAGACTTAAGTTGGAAATCACGCATAGACAGAATTTGTGGAGCTGCAGAAAAAAAGTTATGGTTCCTTCGCCGAAAATTAAAGCTAGCAACGACGCCCGTCAAACTACTTGCATATTTAACTTACATTAGACCAACGTTAGAGTATGCCAGTGTCATTTGGGATCCGCTTCAATCAGGATTAATAAACCGCATTGAGAAGATACAGAGAAAATCTGCAAGGTTCGTTCTTTCCCGGTATTATCGTACTGACTCTGTTTCCGAAATGCTTCGGTTGCTTGATTTGCCTCCACTGGCTCAACGGCGGAAGTTGGCTAGACTTAAATTTCTTTTTTTGTTATCAAAAGGCCACTTCAATGTTGAAACCACACCCTATCTTGCTCCCAGGCAGGCTAGAAACGTCAGATCAAGCAATGGATGGATGGAAACAACTTTATTCTGAATCCGGCAAATTTGACGACCCGGGCTCAGGTCTCCCATGAGGGGACTTCGAGGCCTTGCCTCGTCGCCGCCTCTCGGGCTTGCTGGACAGCCCACTCTTGTGTCTTGAGGTTGGAGCTGCGCAGTGCGGCGGCCCACTTCGACGCAAGAGCCTCCGGAGCTACTGCCATTGTAGCTGATGCAACCCGACACTCCCACAACATGTGTGACAGCGTCGCTCTAGTGTCCTGACATAATTTGCAAAGAGCAGTCGGGTATTGCGCGGGGAAAATGTGCTGCAATCGCACCGGACTGGGGAATGTTTGTGTTTGCAATTGTCGCCAGATGACTGCCTGGCGACGTTTCAGCATGGGGTGAGGTGGGGGTAGCAACCGCCTGCCTAGCTGGTAGTGCTTGGTGATGTCATTGTACCTGACCAGGCGTTCTCGCGTGTTTTGAGCCACCAGTTCCGAACTCGAAGAGGCGGTCTCCGATTCTGCGCGGCGGGTCAGTTCTCGCGCAGAGCGGTGTGCTACCTCGTTCAAGTTAATGAGGCCCTCATCGGTGGGGGTGGCTACGTGCGCTGGAAACCATATGATGGCGGTGTTATTGAAGTGCTGTCGACCAGCTTTCCTTAGAATCTGGAGAGCTTCGGAGGAAATGCGCCCCCGCGCGTAGTTGCGAACTGCGGATTGTGAGTCGCTAAAAACTACCTCGCAGAGGGGGTCGGTAAGCGCAAGCGCAATCGCTACCTCTTCTGCTGTTTCGGGGTATTCCGTTGCGACACTACACGCGTGCGTAAGCCGGGAGCTAACGTCTACGACTACCGCCGTGAATCGGTGTTCTCGTGTGTATTCTGCGGCGTCTACAAAGCGCGTAGTCCTCTTTCCACCCAAGGAGCGCAGCAGTGCCTTGGCACGGGCCTGGCGTCGGCCCCGATTAAATTCGGGGTGCATGTTTCGAGGTATAGGGGCGACAATCAGCGTGTCGCTGAGGTCAGGTGGAATGACCTGTTTCTGACCGTGTTGGACATGGTAGTTGAAGCCGAGTTTCTGCAGGATGTACCGGCCCGTGGCTGTCAGAGACATGCGTTCGAGTTGAGAGGTTCTTTGCGCATCCACGATTTCCTCAAGCGTGTTGTATACCCCCAGCTGTAGCAGACGAGCAGTGCTTGTGGACTCCGGTAGGCCAAGGGCGATCTTGTAAGTCTTGCGTATAAGGGTGTTGATTTTCTCCCTATCAGTGACATTCCAGTTGTGGAAGGCAGCCACATAAGTGATGTGACTGATTGCGAAAGAGTGTATGAGTCGCATGACACTGTCCTCCTTCATGCCCGTGTGCTTGTTTGTAATGCGTTTGATCAGGCGGGTAGCCGCTGTAACCTTGCCTTCGATTTTGCGGATAGCTTCTGTGTTTGACCCGTTGGCTGTTATATGCATGCCTAGGATGCGTATCTTCGGGACTCGGGGAATGCAGGAGCCGTCGTGCGTATAGAGGATTATGTCGTCACATTGGCGCGATTCGGCTGTAGGCTTGGGCCGGCGGCGCAAGCGGTAGACGAGCAGCTCCGATTTCAGTGGAGATAGTCGGAGACCTGTGTCTTGGAGGTAGGTTCAGATATGCTTTTGGAATTGAGAACATGCAATGAGATCAAGCAATCATTGCATGTTCTCAATTCCAAAAGCATATCTGAACATGTACGCTTATTCATTTTTTCCGCGAACGATTAAGGAATGGAACAGTTTGCCGGCGTCTGTTTTGCAGTCGAGTAGCATTAAAATCTTTGAGGAACGCGTTAAAAACCTTTTATGAAATTGAATCTTAGTGGTGCCGTGCAGACATTGTCACACTATTCTAGAAATACATACAATAGTCTTTCTTTTATGCTGCTTCCAATATCACTGTCACAATGTTAGAAACATGTATTTCTTAGCCAAACTATTGTATTTGTATTTCGTTATTTGTTTTGCATTGTATTTCCAACATTCATTGCTTCATGTCCTATTTACGTTTGTAAAGTGTTTACACTTTTTACGCTTTGTGCAAACCTGCTGTACCCACCCTGTTACGGCCAAGACGGCCAACAGTATTTGAAATAAAAATAAAAAGAACGCCATGACCTCAATCCTCCCCCTCACCCCTTCTCCGTCGACTCACTCGTGTGGCTTTGGGTTCCGCCTGTTGCTGCTCCTGGCCTTTCGTCCAAGCTCCTCCCGAAGTACCACGGGCCCTACCGAGTGGTTGCACAAACATCGCCAGTAAACTACGTGGTCGAACCCGTATCGCCATCTCCCGATGTGCGTCATCGGGGGCGAGAGACTGTGCACATTGACCGGCTGAAGCAGTATTACGATCCGCCCACCTCTTCCTAGGTCGCCAGGATGGCTACTCTACAATTCCGGGGGCGACTGTGACGAAGAAGATCGGCAGGCTGAAAAGCGCCGTTGCCATCGCGTGGCTCGTACCCAGTTCGTTCGCTGGCTGCGCCCTACTTGGTGGTGCTGAGTTTGTCGCTGCTGCTCTACGAGCTGAATAAACCCCCTCTACAATATATATGTATGTATAAATATATATACATATGTATATATATACAATATATATGTATGTATGTAAATATATATATATATATATATATATATATATATATATATATATATATATATATATATATATATGAGTCAGACAAGGTTTCCCACATCCTCAAAGGCATTGCCGATGACGCCTTCAACTTGCTCGTCTGCAACAACGTAGCGACGGTGGATGCTGTTATAAGAGAGTGCCGCCGCCTGGAACTCGCCAAAAGCCGACGTATTGACCAGCAGTTTGCCCGTCTGCCCAACACCCCAGCGACATCTTCCTGTGCCGACGCTCCTCGTCCCAACAACACTGCCGATGTTACCAGGATCGTCCGGCGTGAGATCGAGGCCGCCTATCCGGCTGCCTTCGACTCCAGTCCCACCAACACATCTGCAGTCACGGTCTCACTGATCCAGGCAGTTGTCCGCCAGGAGTTTGAAAACATGGGTCTTCACACCATCTGCTCGGCCCATCGCCCTAATACCCGCCCGGCTTCTTCGATTTCGCCCCGTCCCGCATCTTCTTACCCACCACGTTTCCGCAACCCATCTGAATGGCGCACTGCTGACGACAAGCCTATTTGTTTCCACTGCCATCGAATCGGGCACATTTCTCGGCACTGTCGTAGTCGCTGGAGTTCCCCGAGCCGGCCTACTTATACTGCCTACTCTCGCCCCTCAGGTGGCCCTTCTCGTCCCTATGCCGCACGCTCCGATAATGCCGCCACTGATTCTCCTGCAACGAACCGCCCCTATTCTCGTTCGCCTTCGCCCCAACGACGACAATCTCGCTCTCCCCAGCGCCGTCGCTCCTATTCGCCGACTCCCTTCGGACGCCGCTCCCAGCCGGAAAACTAGACGATGCAGCGCCTCGAGGTGACGCTGCATTGCTCCCTACGCCGCCAAATCCTCTACTGACTTTGCCCACTCATCTGAACCTTCTTGACGTGCAAGTCGACGGTGTTTCTGTGTCTGCTCTCATAGACACTGGGGCGCATTTGTCCGTAATGAGCGCTGACCTTCGTAACCGGCTCAAGAAAATTATCACGCCCGCCACGACGCCTGTTGTCCGTGTCGCCGATGGCGGAACAGCCCCCGTAATTGGTATGTGTACCGCCCGCGTCTCCTTCGCCGATCGCTCAACAATCGTGCTATTCACAGTCATCGCCCACTGTCCCCACGACATCATCCTCGGCTTAGACTTCCTTTCCGCACATTCTGCTCTCATCGATTGTTCCGCCAGTACTCTCCGCCTTGACCTGCCTGTTCTGGATCCTGCTGAACCACACCCCAGTCGCCTCAGTTCCGCCGACTTCGTTCGCTTGCCACCTTCGGCACTGACCTACGTTGACCTAGTGTCATCCCCACCAGTCCCCGACGGTCACTACATCGCGGCTCCTATGCAAGACGTCCTCCTTACACATGGGATCACAGTACCCCATACAGTTTTATCTATTACGGCGAATTGCGTCTGCCTGCCAGTGGTCAACTTTGGCTTGACGACACAAGTGCTGCCACGTGGGATGTCTTTGGCCCAGCTTTGTTCATTCGAGGATCACTCAGTAGCATCCATTGCAGTAGACGACACTTCATCCGATACTCCTCTACCATCGCAGTCGGCAAATTGTACCATCGCTGACTTACGGAAAATGATTGCCCCCGACTATATATATATATATATATATATATATATATATATATATATATATATATATATATATATATATATATATATATATATATATATATACATATATATATATATATATATATATATATATATATATATATATATATATATATATATATATATATATATATATATATATATATATATATATGAGCGTTTTGAATTCACCCCCACCAAAATGCTGCCGCATTGGCCGGGAATGGTACCGCGATATCGAGCTCCGCGCCATGTGCTCCGCACTACTGACACACCCAATCTCGATAAAAAAGTTGCTTTATTACATTATTCTCCTAGTTCACAGAATGAAACTAAAGGAAAGTAAAGAGGAAAACATTATTTCAACAGTAATAGTAAATTATCCTTTCTACCATACCAAAAACAGTTACTCATACCGTGAGAAGAAGCTTAGCAAACCACGAAAAGCGCGACAAGAAGTTCCTCCACCAGATCGCCATGACGTGATGAATTTTGACGGCATCCGCTGGGGCCTAGTCATCTTTCAAAGCCAAAGACGGATTAAATTGCAATCTATGATACTCAGAGACTACACTTAGCAAATCTTGATAATTTCCGCTGAGCCACCAACAGCCCAAATACGAGAAAATAGTTTAAAGTAGGTGACGTCACATTGACATGGCGGCGCTGGAATTTTGGCGCGATACTCGAAAGATAGAACACTAACCTTCATTTTATCTTGCTGTAATATACGCATTACCGCGAAATTTGCAAAATAAACTAGAGTTTTAAAGAAAGTTTTATTAATCTAAGCTGATTTAATGTTTCCATTTGGAGGTCCCTTAGAGGTAACATTAAAGGCAGCATCCAAAAATATGAAATTCCTTCTGTTGCGGCAGAGATTAAACGTGAAAAATACTGTTAAATGAAAGAGCGTGTTTCACGAAGAGTACCAATAAATTCTACGGCCTCCGAAATTTACGACGCCGTACTCTTGAGAGACTTTCTGGGCGTATTTGGATGGCTTCAAAACTGGATGGACCCGTCACCGACCTCACGCGTACCTGCAGCCTATGGAAACAGTATACCTCCGTTCAAGCCGAAGTGCCCGGGCGAACAGCTGGGACCGTCACAATACCCGGTCTACATCGCGTTGTCGAGGTGTACAATTTTGGAGTGATTTTTCGTGAGACTGGCCTCTGGGGACACGCCGGAGTGCATCACATTTCGCTGTGTACACGATAACCTTGTGTAGAAATGCATACCAAATTGGAGTCCCCGATTGCGGTGACTCAAGGTGAGTGTACATTCAATTCGCCGCGCACAGCGGCGTTCAAGCGATGATCGATATTTCGAGCACTGCTTCTGCGAACATTCCTTCTGTCGTACTATATGGGACCCATCGCGGTAGCTTAGCGGCTATTGTTGTTTTTCTGACGCACACGAGGTCATAACTTTGATTCACGGCATTTCGCCATAGGGTAGAATGCAAAACGTATGTCGTGCGCAGTGCTTTGGCTACAGGTTAACGAACACCTCATGGCCAAGTAGCCCTCAACTACGGCGTCCCTAATAGCTCGCTGGGCAGCTTCTGAGCGTCAACGCACCCCCCCGCCCCGCACCCCCATACCCTCCTTTTACCTCTCCCGACGTTTCTTTTTCCAATATAATGACATACACTGTCTTTCTTCCACAGACATTTGGGGAAGGTGACAACTCGACAGAAAGTAGATTTGTGCACTTCAAAAGCTTCTATCCCCCATTTACACGAGAGACAGTGAGTATGTGGAATTAAAAAGAAATTCGTACAGAACGTTCACGATAACAAAACATACACCTGTTAATAAGAACAACTAAGCAGTAAATATTTATACAGTTCTAATAACATACTCAAAATCTATGCTACAATATCATGTCGTGAATACAGTTTTCGCGCACATGACAAAACGGACGAAAAGTTAAAAAAAAAAGAAAAATATATTCACAGCGCCTCCACTCTGTGAAGATGCATGACCAGCGGAGCCGTTTGGAACTATAAAGAAAATAACATGAAGCAAATAAACATTAAAACACAAATATGCACCTTGTTATGTTTATCCCTATTTACGTCTATCTCGTGACTACAGTAACTATGGCCTTATGATCATGGGCTTTGTGACGATGCTGGATATGTTCTTAGTGAAAGTTAGATCTATGCACGACCGATGGCGCGTCGTGGCGGCATTGTCTTGAATAAATGTCTTCAGGTAACATTGAAGGCCGAACCTTTCCAAGAGAAACGCCAAGAGGCACTTTCAGTCGGAACGGGATACATCGACGTTAAAGACACACACAATGACGATGGGACTGGGATCCACCGGGAACATCCACCCAAATGTGTCGATCATAAAGTCTTCAAGCTCCCTATATGACGTTGCAGGATGAACGTCTATACACGGTGGCGACGACGATTCCGTCCCCCATTCTGAACGGCGCACGCGTCGGCACATTCCACGGCAAGGCTCTCGTCCGTCGTCAGTAAGGCATAGAGCGCAACGGCCGCGCTGTCGTTGTTTGCATAGATCTCAACGCATCAGACCATCATCCACCATCCAGCACCGGTTTTGATACATCTGGCCTCAAACGCAGCTGGGACACATACGCTGATATGATGTTGTCTTATGCTTAAGTTATTTTAGCTCTGTAGACGTCGCCATCGTTCTTGCCTACGCACATCACCAAACGATGGAAACTACCCTAGGACTGCTCCGCGGTAAAAACTGTCATATTATAGTTCTCGGTTGTTTCTAGATTGCTTTCATAAGCAAGAAGTTCATTTAACAGTCTTCTGGAAACGTAGGGCGTTTGATGGTTACCTCACTCGTCTTTCATTTGGCCGAAAGTGACTCGAAGTTGACTCGGGCTAGAGTTGTCACTGCATAAATGTTTTATTCTTCTCGAAAGGACATTTCTCGTGGGAAGCTGCAAATGGTGTGCTCCAAGTTATACCGCACGAAAAAGTGGAACAATTACTATATATAGCATAATACTGGTCCACCTATCACGCCGCTGTTTCGCAATGTGAGTGCAAACAATTTTCCTTTTTTTTTTTGGGGGGGGGGGGGGGAGGCTCTGTGGTTAGATACAAACCGTAATTTTTCGGATCAGTCTGAAGCAGCACAAATTTTACCGGCACATATTTTCTGGCTTTTCTTTCTTTTTTTGATGCTTTGACCGTGGATTAGGTCACCTTCAACATAATCGATCTGCGCGACCAAGCTTTTGCGCGTTTCCACACGCAGATGCCGCCGAAATTAACCCCTGTGTCATCACGCTGAGAACGCCTCAACAGAGTATGATGCCTTACGCCACCTCTCGTTTGCTTGGACGCGCGAATGTCTGCCGCTGCGTGTCTACGTCGCGGGTGCTTCACAGGAAACCGCCCGTTCAGCCGCTAGTCGAGAATGCCCGTGTCGTGCAGCCGCACCGAGAGACTGTGGGCAGCGAGTGCGACAAAAAAATGAACGTGCGGTTCCCGTGACGGCATCAATTCTATATATTGCGCGCCATGCAGTGTGAATCATGGTTACCGGAGTAGCACTGCTCCACTGCTCCACAAACGGCGCGACAAGCTATACACCAATATAGCGTGTTTTCGCATCACCCACCCGTTTGAGCTGCGATAACCAAAAGCAAACACTGAAGGTATGCAAGTCTGAGATCCGTCGATGAAACATTACCGCTCTTCGCTCTTGCTTAGAAAGAAAAGGCTGAGAATGGTGTCTGAGGGCGAGGTACACGAGTGCTATATACATCCCAAAAGACCATGGAATGAGTAGAATCACTTTTTGGACAGCCGCATCATGCATTTACAATAAAGGACCGAAGAAAATTAAGGGGTATGTTGAAAGACCTTGAAACCTGTTTCCTTTTGCGCTCTTGCGGTCGCATCTAAAGATTGTGATTAGCCGTGACTGCAGTGACGAGTGATAACACCGTATAGACCCGGCGCACTGCATAAGGCCGCTGACTTTACCGCTTGCAAAGTATCGGCACCCACGGTCATTTCGCCCCTTGTGTCTTCCTTATATCGCCAACACACGTGTCATGTAAAAATAATCTGTCCTTTATTGCAGTTCCATTAAAAACCAACTCTCTTCACTCTTGGTCCCGAGCTCCACCATCCGTATGCGCGTTTACTAGGTTTCGACATTGGGCGCGAGCTGCGCAAAGAATGAAATTGAATGCTTTAAAAAGAATCGTTGCATTATAGAAGCCTCGATCTAGCCTCCCCACACCCCCAACTTCTTTTTCTTTTTTCTTTCTTTACTTGAACAGCACTTCCCTATCGCTGAAATCTAGAGGCCTGTGAATTTTCAAAATTTCGGATAGAGAGACAGAGAGAAAATCAAGGCAGCGAGTTTAACTAAGACTCAGCCAGATTGGCTAGAAGAAAAAGATAATGAGGCGGAAACAGAACATAGATCACGTGCCCCGGCCACGCAGACGAGCTGGAGTGCTCATCTCACCCTCACAGACAGTCACTCCGTCCCGCCAACTTGAGAGACCGCAGCTTCGCTGCGGAGGTTTTCTACGGCTGCGACATGGGACTAAATATCGTACTTTGATTGAAAGGTTTTCTGCCTAACTGGCTAACCGGTGGTGTCAAGGGCAAATTGTTGATCTTCATAGGAAGGGAGGTCACGTGGTATAGATGTTTTGTTCTTTCTTCGTGACTTCAGCTGTTTCAGTCGGAACTGTCGGACATTGCAATCAAGGATGAGTAAAGAGTTCACGAATGAAATGGCAAAACGAAAGTGACAGAGCAGAGTTGCGTCACATTGGGAGGACTAGGTAACAAATCTAGTTAAATTCAGGGGACGAGTTAGTACAAGCGACTATGTCTGATATCACGCGAGAACCACTGCTCATGCAGATTCATACTCGCATACGGGTAAGCTTGTCCAGGTCTCACACTGCGTTTGTTCTGGACAAAGGAATTAAAACACAGTGGGCTGCTTCATGTGCTGTGCGAGCAGCATTATAAGTACACTCGTTGCCGGAGATACTAAAATGGTCCGGTAGACAATGAAACGCGATGTCGTGGACTTTACCGATAGCTTGGTGACGTGTTTCGCGTATCCCCGCAGTCAACGTGAATGTTGCTGTAGCGGGAAAGCATTCCCTGCTACAGACTTCACCGCGTCATACTCGACGTGGCCTACACGACATTTACTTGAAGTGCTAAATTCTGGTGGCAGGACAGACTCCGGTTCAACTTTAAGCGTAAAAATAAGCAGGAGCGAAGCGGAGACCACACGACACGAGTTCTGACTAGCAACTGAACGTGTATTTGAAAGTGTGGATTAAAGAAAAAGAATAAAATAAAAGCCCTGCATGCCTACTTGTATTTCGCACAAGTTTTTCAGTGGAAGGACACAAGTCCTAGAAATAAAAAAAAAAGAAACGGATGGTGGTCAGTTCCTTCTCTTTTTTTTTTATTAGCTTGCGCAGAAAGTGCTCATCATATGCTTTTAAGGTCATCATGTCCTTCCAATGGAAAACTTGTGCGCAATATAAGTACGGAACCTGTGTTTTCCTTTCTTTCTTCTTTTTTTAGCTTCCTTTTTCTAAGTAGACCTTATACTAAGAGAGGAGGAGGCGTAGTAAAACAAGCAAGGAAAGGTAGGGACGTCAATCGGACGCACGTTTGGTTTGCTACCGTACACGGGGAAATTGGTTTAAGGGACGAAAAGGAAGGAAGGACAGGGAGGGAGGAAGGTACTCTCAGTGTCAACATGCGTGGTTGTCCATTACTTCACGCTTATAATCAGTCACTGAGGCCAGTCGATTTCATTAATTGAGCAGTGCCCGCGTCCCTTTATAACTGCGACGCGTGGGGCCATGGTCCGAGAATCTTAGTCTCTTAAAATGGTCTGCTGTATAATCGGTTTAACGCACTGCGAAGAACGTATTCGACCTCATAGTGGTTACAAAAACACAACGGGTACTCCATCGTTTCTTTACAGTTGCATGAGTCACAGGTCGGTGTGTCGGACATTCCAATAAGGAATGAGTACGCTTTCGTAAAAGCAACCCCTAAGCAGAAGCGGCACAGTATAATGCTGATAGCCCGTTCTCGTGTCGCGTGGTCTCCCTTTTTGTCCTTGTTTACTTTTCAGCGTAATATTTTGGCAGAAATACATGCCTACTCGCTCAGCATACCCTTCTTGGAGACACTCGCGATTGTGTTCTGTGTAACGTTCGCAAGGACTTTCAATTTGTGCTTAGTCACTTCTGCGGTTACTCGTCAGAGACACTCTGTAAAGGCTGCGTTACACTTGCAGCTCAATGCGAGCTTCGAACTACGGTTACATTCTCTCCTTGTGGGGAAGTACCACCAATATATTCACGCGACGAAAACACTTCTAGTTTCGTAAGGTCTACAGGTCTTAATGCGACTTCGTAAGCAACTTTATTGTGTATGTGCGCGTACGTGCGTGTATGTACAACCTGCATGTGATCGCTGCGTAGATCGTGTTTCTCTGCCAACGTTTCGAGTATACAGCCTGCCAGGCCATCAGCCAGGCTAACATTCCCAGCTTTCGTTAACGTCAACTTCCCTTTCTCTTTCGCGAACCTTGGGTCACACAAGTTGTTCGTATAGGGCCCTCGACGAAGAGCTGACACTCGAAGGATGCCCCGTAACGTATAAGTTACTGGTTGTCTTTAATCTTTTGATTATCTTTACAGATTCATGCACATAGGTTATGAAAAAGGGTTCGTCACCAGACTAGAAAATGCAGATGACCTGTACTGAACTGTGAAAACGGGCAACGATGTTATCCATACAGATAATTTTACAAATTATCTTTTGCATTCAGCCTATTCACATAATTATTTTGAAATAATTAATCAACTTCTCAAACATTATAATTAGATGAAAAGTGTCAATGACAAAATTGTAGAGCAACATGAAAAACTCCCATTACAGCTTTCTGTTGCTCAATACTCAATACGCACTACATAAAAGTGTTTTTCCGAGCGCGAAGGGAGCCCGCGAATGCACGCAAAGTGCCTCGAGCGATCCGTAGCGCGGCAATTAGCTACGTGGATTTGCATTTCTTTAAGTCTTGGCGCATGACAGTTGGTGCATCCTCTATAATGCCGTTGGCTTCTAGAAGCAAATTATCACTTTGGTGGTCTTTCTTATGCTAGAATTCTTCGGTCGAGGTCCCAGAACCTTCCGACAATGTTTTGTCGTTTAAGCGTCTCACTGTAGTACCCAGTGCACATCGGTTGACCGTCGATTGACGAATACTGGAAAAGGTTGTATTATGTACTTTCGTCATACCCGCAATAATTGCGTGCGGCGCGGTTGGCCATTCCGGTGAGGAACTTATAAGCACTGACAGAATACTCACTGCACCGGTGCAGCTGATCTCAATGCAGAGCCCGTCAGTTTACACGCGAATTCGGTCAACGTACAGGAAGCATACAAGGTGTGAAATTCTGCTTGTCTTAGTACGAATGTGGGCGGGTCGGCTTTCTTTCTCACCTATGAAATTGAACCTTAGGTGGAGACGCAACAAAGCAAACCCCGCCGATCGCCGGCCTTTGTCGCACAAAAATGACTGAGGAGATCGATGCCCAGCCTCGCTGTGAAAAAAAAAAAAAAACAGAGAACGAAAAAAAAGAAATGAAAACGAAGAAAGAAAAAAGAGAAAAACAAAGAAAGAAAAATCTCAGTGAGGGTAGTGACGCTAGGATTCACTTTTGCTACGTGTCAACGTTGGCTTCATTTCGCAGCCTAACTGAGATTCTGGTGGAACTTTTGTAGAGGAACCTTTGCAGAGAAACTATGCAGAGAAGCAGGATTACGGTGGTATTTGCTTTTTACGCCATCGTCGGTCACCCGAATACACGTCAGAAGTGTAGAGCTGGCATGTGAACTAGCCCTTCTGGAAGATGGGAAAAAGTGAGCAGCTTATATCTTTAAAACACTGTCTGGTAAAAAAAAAACTGAAGTGAGATTCATTGTCTTCAGTGCTTCTCATCCACTGCGAGGAAAAACGTGAATAATCTGCTTTTAAAGGCCCATGGCAGCCATGGCCTCAAAACAAGCCAAAATAGACACTACACTATTTCTTTAGCTAAACCAAAAAAGGTGGAGGTGGTGTTGCAGCAGACAGGGTTAGGCTGGCATGCTTAGCCGGCAGTCATTCCGCCCGAACTTCTCATACATTGTGAACAGGGGTGTGTCACCAGACAAGAAAATGCAGATGACTCTTACAAAACTGTGAAAGTGTGTAATGATTTTATCAATTTTATTTCGGGAAGACGATGGAGTGTGTCTCTACCTGAGCGGTGCTTTCCCGTCTCCTGCTAATTTTCGGTTTTCCCGGCGTTTATCTGCGCGACATCGGTCCCCCGCCGGCAGGGATGGAAGTGGACACTGCCCGGCTTGCTCCACACCTGGCCTCGCGTTCCGAGGTGCTATCGCGGCAGCGTAACAGTGAACTGAACGATGCCCCCGTTGACAGCACGGAACTCTATTCAGCCAGCGGAGAAGACTTCGAAGATGGCTTCGAATCCGTGCAAAGCCGCAAGGCAAAGCGGAGGAGCCTCGGGACACCTTCGACTTCAAGTACGTCGACAGTACAGAATACGAGCCGTCCTCATGTCTCCGCCATACTATTTATGCCAGTGGTTACCTCGGACAACTTGCGCGAACTGAATACGCAAGCTGTCTGGACTTTCCTTGATAGATTAGTACCAAATGAGATAGCTGATATAAGAATTAATGTAGGCGCTGTAAGTGATGTTTATAAGAATTGACACTCGCAAGAACATACTCGCCATAGATGTCGTGCATTCAACCGCTTTTGACATCTTGCGTACAGCAACCGATTTGAATGGGATTAGAGTGCGCTCCCACATTCCAGTCGACAAAGATACAGCAACAGGTGTCACCTACGATGTAGATATTGCAATACCAAATGAAGACTTGCCTATCCTAGTCAAGGCAGTCACTCCTCATGCTACCAGCATGCAGGCATCTTGGATTGGCAATTCACGCTGTGTCAAGATAGTCTTCAAGGTGGGCCATTTTCCATCAAGGTGGGCCATTTTCGCCATCCCGTAAAACCGTTCATTCCGAAACCTCTGCAGTCCCACAAGTGCCTTCGGTTGGGCCACGTCGGAGGCGTTTGTAATAACGCGGCAGTATCTGCGCGCTGCCCTGAGTTCCACACCACGGAATCCTGCCAAGCAACTGTATTTAAGTGCAGAAACTACAAAGGACCGCATGAAGCCACGTCGACAAATTACCGCCGAATCAAGAAGGAGGGCAGTATAGTTATGGTAAGGGAAGGCTCTACGCCCCGGGAGGCAACTGTTTCTGTGAAAAAACGACACTCCCGCTGCCACCGCCAACGTTCGCCACAGAACGCAAAAGGCCCTTCATAGCGCCAACCTATCCAGCGGCGTTATCACCTCGAATTGTGGAACAGCAGTCATTGCGCGAGACCAGACGCAACGTTATGAATGACAAAGTATCCCAGAAGAGTGCTTATGACGTTGTCTGGCCTGCACTGCCAAATGCACACCCACCTGCTGAGCTTGAGCGGCGTACATCGCATTCATCGAACGTACTTCCAGCTTCCGACAAGCTGCCTGAACAGGATGAGCGGGTCGTTATATTGCTGAAGTCGCTATTGGCTGAGATTCGCACATTTTTGGTAAATGTACAAACTTCGACTGCTCGATGTGCCTTACAAGTACTGGATGCTCTCGCTCCTGTGCTTGAAAGCTTGCATTAGAAACATGGCTTGCCCACTTCTGCAGAAGCGACCCTCTCACGAAGAAGTCAAGAAATTCTCAGTTCTTCAGTGGAATGCGAGATGCCTGAAATCACGTATTTCCAATTTTCGTCGATTTGTATATGTAAATCGGTTTCCGGTACTAGTAATCTGTGAACCAAACCTGACAAACACCCTCAGACTATCAGAATATGAATATTTTGTTTCCGCCACGTGTGACAAAGGCAGCAGGGTCCTCGTTTATGCTCGCAAGGAGCTCACCTACATGGTCCAGGCCGTGCCTTCCCATCAAGTCACCTAGTATGTGTGCGTTAGGAAAAAGGAGAAGAGGCTCGCCTTCGCACTCATCACAAGCTACCTTTCCCCATCAAGCGTTTAGACTGCAAAATGCTTGAAAATCTTTTGATGATGACATCCAGTCCTTGGATATTCACAGGAGATTTTAATGCTCACCGCCCAATTTGGGGAAGTACAAGAACCAATTTAAGAGGCAGGACTCTTGTATATTTTGCTTCGGACCATGACATCTTTCTTTTGAACGACAGCAGCCCAACATTCTTGAAAGGGTCGTCGTACAGCAGCTGTCTAGATCTTACTTTGGTGTCGCGATGCCTTACTTCGAGCGTCTACTCGTTTACTGACTTGGAAACAAGTGAAAGTGACCATATTCCTACTTTTGTTGCAAGGTCTAAGCAGCATGTCTTCCTCTATTGTCTCTCGAGCAATTGATTGGTCCCCATTTCAAGCCTCTGTGAACGCTGAATGCAAGGGCGGCTTTGCACGTAGCGCAGAGTTTGTGATTGCGAACGTGATACATGCTGCAACGCGCTGCTCCTCATGCTCAGCTACTCGCACAGACTTTGACATTGATTTAGAAAGGCTTCGAGCAGTACGCCGGCGCGATGAGAGAAGATATAGACGCACAAATCTGATTCTTGACCTTAGGGAGGCCAGGCGCACGCTGATGAAAATACGTCGTTACGTGGACAAATTAGACAACGAACGATGACAATCATTTTGTAACTCGCTGGACCCAGGCAAAACTCTCTCTCGCGTATGGAGAACCCTCCAAGGCCTTCACTCTTCTCCTCAGCAACGCCACCCCTTTAAGACACTGGCTTTCCGCCAAGGCTGTGGAGAAGTGGATACTGGGGAGGAGTTTTGTGAGGCAATTGCAGGTGACAGAGAGCTACTACAGGATCTTGAATTGTACAAAGTTCCCTTCATGCAAGTTTTGGCAGTGGAAGAACTGGAGGATGCTCTAGCCACTTGCAGGCGTTCCTCTTCGCCCGGATCCGACAACATAACGTACGCTGCTATCCACAACATTGACCATGAAGCACGAGAGATCCTGCTGCGTCATCCCAAGGTCTTGTGGAGTGATGGAGTAGTTCCTTCTGAGTGGAAGCGTAGCCGTCTTGTCCCAATCCTAAAGCATGGGAAGTCTCCTCTTGAACTCACATCAAATCGACCTATTGCTCTCGCCAGCATTGTTGGCAAGTTGATGGAATGGATGATCCATTCGTCGATCGACAGCGTCATTGATCTTGTGTCTTCGATTAAACAACAGAGATTATTAAACACCTCTCTGTAGCGCTTATGATAATGTTTCTCACGAAGCCATTCTTGACGCGCTCGTGGTTGCTGCAATCAGAGGCCGCACTTTTGGGTAGATTCAGAGCTACCTGACTGAGAGGAGCTTCTTTGTAGTCGCCGAGGATGGCCAAACTTCCGACCCCTGCACCAGCCGTGGAGTTCCTCAGGGTGGCGTTTTGTCCCCGGTTTCGAGCAGTGCAAGTCTTGCCTACCACTGTGAAACGAACTGTGTATAACTCGCTGTTTCTTTCTACACTAAATTATTGTCACCTAGTCTGGGCAACAACATCAAAACAAAACATCACTAAACTAAAATTATGTCAAAAACGAGCAATTCGTGCTGTAGCTAATCTTTCGTCCAAAGAAAACACGCGCCTAAATATTTTTACGAATATAAAATAATGCCGGTTGAATTCATTTATTCATTTCGTCTAGCATGCATGTACAGAATTACATCGAGAATGGGAAATATTGATTACGTAAATCTGTTTAACCTGAACCGTCGCGAAAGTCCCTATAATGCGAGACATGCCGACATTTGGTGAACACGCTTTTGTCGTACTAGTTATGGACAGCAATCTTTATCCTACCGCAATGCTTATCTACTAAACACCCTGACTACAAGCGGATTAAACCCGGATACTATGTCTGCTCCTTCCTTTTTCACTTATTTCTTTTCGGAAAATCCCGCTGCGTAATTCCTGTACCCCCATTTGATTATTGTATGCATATCGATATGCATGAGCATGTGTATGCCTACCTGTGATATATATATATATATATATATATATATATATATATATATATATATATATATATATATATATATATATATATATATGTATATATATATATATATATATATATATATATATATTTATTTATATATATAGTAGGTAGTGAGGAATTATTCAGGCTACCTTTGAAACGTAAAGAACTTAAGCGGTGCTGCAAGGTAAACAGAACGAGTAGTTAATTTCAACAGTTTCGACCGGTGGACCGATCTTCATCAGGGTTTACGAGAAAATGGCAGTTCGGCGCTGATAGTGAATACACCCGACCGGGTGCCCGGTCGTTTGCAGATACATCAAACCGAAAGGGACAGTTGTGACAGTGATTGACTTTCCCTCGGTGCTTTGGCAGATTTACAGCTGCCTTATTGGCAACGATGCAGGGCAAGAGGAAGGCGGAGTCGCATGTATGTAGGGCAAGAAGGTCAGTGAGAAGAAAAAAAGAGAGAGAAAAGATAGGAGAAAAAACACACAGGAGGAGGGAGACAAAAGTCGGAGAGTGGAAGTGGGCGGAGAGTAGCGGCAGGCTATGTTCCCGTTGATACGAGGTAAGGAGGGAGAAAACGGTCGCCGCGCAGCACCAGTGCACGTGCCGCCGTTGTGGCGGGAGAGAGGGTAAGTTTAATCGGGCTTCGGGGTGCACAATAGAGAATGGGCCCAGAAGGAAGACAGAAGAGTGGCAACTTGTGGAAAGTAACACAGTGTCACAGTGCACATATACAAGGCACGGCCCGTTCCGGCAACTCTGTGGTCCAGCTAAGGCGCGAAAGAAATATATAATTCCAAAAAGGATATATACGTGGGATTCGCAAAGCAAGTACGCCCCTGGGCTTAGGTTTAGGCAGCCTAGTTAAGGAGCCTCCTCGTGGTCCTGTTTCTGAACGTTTAACCGACAATTGACATCACGTCAGCTCATGGGGATTCCCAGAAGGGGCAATAGGTCACTCAGAATGACTACTTGAGTGGCAGGGTGGAGGAAACTGGATTTATTAGTTTTCTGCTCGCCCCCTTGAGGCGCACGCTTAGGGAGGAGCAAGCAGTGACTAGCGCTTGTCGCTGCTTGCTCCTCCCTTCTCTACTTTACCACCCGCCGCCCGATTCAACTTGCCCTCTTTCTCGCTACAACGGCGGCACGCGCACTGGTGCTGCGCAGCGAGCGTTTTCTCCCGCCTTGCCTCGTGTCAATGGGAACCTAGCCTGCCGCTACCCTTCGCCTACTTCCACTCTCCGACTTATTTCTCTCTCCTCCTGTCATTTCTTTTTTCTTTCTCACTGACCTCCTTGCCCTACATACAAGCGATGCCGCCTTCCTCTTGCCCTGCATCGTTGCCAATAAGGCAGCTGTAAATCTGCTAAAGCGCCGAGGGAAAGTCAACCACTGTCACAACTGTCCCTTTCGGCTTGATGTATCTGAAAACAACCGGGCACCCAGTCTGGTGTCTTCACTATCAGCGCCGAACTGGCATTTTCTCGTAAACCCTGATGAAGATCGGTCCACCGGTCGAAACTGTTGAAATTAAATACTTGTTCTGTTTACCTTGTAGCACCGCTCAAGTTCTCCCTCTCTCTCCCCCCCCCCCCTCTCTCTCTCTCTCTCTCTCTCTCTCTCTCTATATATATATATATATATATATATATATATATATATATATATATATATATATATATATATATATATATATATATGCGTATATCGTCTATTCATATCGAGTTTGATGCGTCTGATGTATTCATTTTTGTTCTCATTTACGTTTTAGCTGCATTGTCACAGTTTATTTTCTGAAATTATTTCGTATGTACCTCTCTGATAGCGTTACTTCATTTTTTTTGTGTTACAGAAAAAAGACAATTTACTGCCTGTACAGCCATGTTATTATCTCTTTTTTTCTTCATTTTCTGTGAAGTCCCTAGACTTATGTTGTTATGTACCCATATTACTGCTGCACACTCTCGAATTGTACCCTAGGGGGCGGGGCTTAGTCATGCTGCAGTAATGCAGCTTTTCCAGCCACCCCCTTTCTCTCTGTTGAAAGATGATATTAAATTTTGATTTGATTTGATTTATACAACCTGGCTTTGACTGGGTTGGTGGAATTCCTGCCACAGTCGGTCAGTCTGTCAATATACGCTGATGACATCTTGGCGTCAGGAGCAAGTCGGCCGCGGGCGAGCACAAGGTTACAAAAGGCTGCGGTGATGGCGTCTACTCACCTTGAGAGACAATGCCTCAGAATTTCAACAGAAAAGTGCGCATTAGTAGCTTTCATGCGAAAATCGATGACTGGGTACCCGATGTCTATTAATGGCAAGCTTATCTTGTACAGGCGAACCCATCGATATTTAGGGATGATTGTCGACCGCGACCTCTCCTGCAGCCCCCCATGTATCCTGCCTAAGCTCAATCAATAACCTTTTCAAAGCCATTGCTGGAAAAGCATGGGGACCATCGGTGCGTTCTATGCTTCAACTGCACAAAGCGTTCTTCGTGGGTTTCTTGAGTTACAGCACTAAGGTGCTGTCAAGCACCCGGAGGACAAATCTCAGAGTGCTTGAGAGCATGCAAGCTCAAGCGCTTAGGAGATGTCTGGGTTTCCCGCGATGCGCTTCAACAGCCGCAACAATTTCCATCCCCAAGGAACATCCCATGAGTACATGTATCGTCACAGACGCCCTTAGAGATCATCCTCGTCCCCTTTCCCGACTCCAGTCTCGACGCCTTGCTTCTCTCTCGGAAAGTAGACCAGATGCAACTTTTTCGGGGATTGTGTACTCGTACTGATCCCCTCTTCCATTCGATCTCACGCCTGCAGCAAGATCACCTTGTCCTTTGTGGTGTCCCGGCAGCCACAAGTGCGGCTTTCCATTTCAGGAGCTGGAAAGAAGTCCGACTTGCCAACTTGTGCACTGAATCAAGCCCCTTTACATCTACTGCATGATTCATACCCCGATCGAGTTCACGGCCCTTCGACTCTAACCAGCTCTACTGGTGTGGTAGTCGTTCCGTCGATGTCAATCTGCAAGAAGTTGTGAGAAGAAGGGGCGGCGTTTCGATGACCAGACAGCTGCAGGAGTCGGCCGCCCTCGAGGCTTCCTCGAAAAGTACGGACGGCCTACGCCCTCCGAACTTCTCACTAAGATAAAGAAATAACCGCTGAACTTATTCTTTCCAAAAGTTTGATGAGATCAACTCGTACTCTCTGGTTCACTCCGTAAGTTTGCCAGGACGGCGTTAAGGCGCAAGTTTATGTTTTAAGTTAGCGCAATTTCTTGCATGCTCTCTATTTGCACTTGCATGCTGTGACCCCTTCTCGTCAATTGACATTCAAGTTTTGTGAACTCGATGCAACTACGCTGCTTGCCGCTGCTTTGCGACTGCTTTATAAAGCGTGTGTTTGTGTGTCTTAAGCGGCAGCTAGCTGTGTTTTCTTCAAGCCGCGAGGCAACAACATGGCTTGTTAAATAAGACACGAAGTAAAACGTTACAGACGCCAGCTTCGATAATTAGGTATATGCCACTGGGAAGGTGCCGCTCTGAAATTAATTAATTAATTAATTAATTAACTATACTGCTAATCTCACAGGAAATTATAGCAGGGAGGACACATATATGAGTACAGTACAGATATGTGAAACACAATGCAATACAGTAATAAAATAATTATGCATCAAGTCAACGGTGACAAATATAAACAACGTAAGTATATCTAGCACAGTATCAAAACTTAAGCAAACCAAAACTAAGTCAACATAAATAAAGGCAGCACAATTTTTGAGGCGCAAGCGAGAAATAAGAATACAGAGAACATAATACAGTTAAAGAAATGTAGTAGATAAGATGTAAAATTAGTCATGAACAGTTATGCTCGTATTGTTTCTGCGATCAACACTAGAAAATTTTCTAAGGTCGGAGTGCTCGTCACTAAATCGTCCAGTTGGTTCCACTCTCTGATTGCACGCTTAAAATAGAAGTATTTAAAACAGTTTGAGTTGTGCCTGTGTTCAACAAGGGTATGAGGATGTTTATGACGTGTAGGTCTCGTACGTGATAAAGAGATGACTTTAGATGTGTCAATGTTTCTATCGCCATGGAATAATTTATATAGAAACTTCAATCGGGCTAGTTTAGCTTGACTTTGTAAGATTAGCAGACAAGCTTTCTTTAGTAGACTAGTTGGTGAGTCACTTAGCTTGTGTTTACTAAAGATGAACCTTAAGGCGTTTCTCTGCCCCCTCTCCAGTCTGTCAATTAGCTGTTTAGTGAAAGGAAACCAGACAATGTTAGCGCACTCAAGGATTGCTTGAACAAACATGCGATAAGCCAACAGCTTTGTGGTGAGTGGTGCCTAGCGAAGCCGTTTTCTGAGGAAGAAAAAGCCACTTTAATGCAGTCGATGTAATGTTTTCAACATGAGCATTCCATTGGAGATCATGGGATGACGTCAAACCCAAGTATTTATGTTGTAAAACCCTAGTTGGATGCGTGTAATGAATAGTGTAGGTGAAGGTGTAGGTTTCTTTCTAGTTATTGTTAATGTTGCCGATTGCTGGCGCATCTATAGTCACGTGCCACTCCTGACGCCAAATGAAAACAGTCTCTAGAGCATTATTTAGGATTTCATTGTCATCATTAGAATTAATATTACAATACAAGATGCAATCATCTGCAAAACGACGGATATTTACATTACACCTGGCAGGCGAGTCATTTATGTAAATGAGAAATAAAACAGGTCCCAGGTCGCTACTTCGTGGTACACCGGAAGTTACAGGGGCTAAACGAGAAACTTCATTACTAATTTGAACGAACTGTGATCGGTTAGCGAGGTAATTCTCAATCCATTCAACAGAACCGTCACCTAACGTGGAATGAATTCTTTTATTAGTTTTTTGCGCGGTACGCGGTCGAAGGCCTTCGAAAAGTCAAGTAAAATTAGGTCTATCTGTGGTCCATTGTCTATACATTGAGATATGTAATATGTTAGTTCTGTAAGTTGCGTTACTGTCGAAAGTCCCCTGCGGAGACCATGCTGGCAGGGATTGATAGTATAGATTCTTCGTCTAGGTGTGTGGTGATGTCTTTTAGAAATTTATATGTTAAAGAAGCTTGCATATAGTCGAAGTTAGTGAAATAGGTCTGAAATTAGACACCTCAGACGCGTTTCCTCATTTATGAACTGAGAAAACCTTGGCAATTTTACAATCTGCAGGAAGGCATTAGGCAGAGATATTAGGTAGACATATTTAGCGGTCCATTCAGTATATCTCATAAGAAATACGTTGTGTATATTGGCTGGCCCAACAGCTTTCTCGTCTCAATGTTCAGTAGAAGTTTCAGTACCCCTGCTTCAGTGATTTGAAGAGGAGCGATATTTCTACGGGCACAGGGATCGATGTGCGGAACACTCAGATGATCGATATTAAATACTGATTGGAAATAAGTGTTAAAAGAAGTCGCGCTGTTTCGGTTGTCGGCAATCGAAGTTGTAGTGCCGGCATGCTTCTTACGATTAAGATAATTCCAAAATTTCTTAGGCGCGCTCGTCAAAAAATCAGGTAGAATGTTGGTGAAGTAGTTAGTTTTAGAGTCCCTAATTTTAGACTTCACATTGAAAAATTGCTTCACTAAGCCTATATCTAGTTGTGTGCACGGGCTTTACTTTTTAGCTTTTTTCGTAGCCTATTTACTTCTTGTTTTGCTTGGATAATTTTGCGTGTAATTAATGGATCAGCTGGGTTTTACTATTTTGTCTTATTTGGCACGTATTTCCGAGTGCAAAAAAAAAAAAAAGATTTTTTAATTTATTCCGGAGGGCGTCAAGCCCGTAGAGTCAAGATTAGAAAATTCCTCAAACATAGCATATTCATAACCTAAGCGGTCCATTATAATCACATCATCAGCATTGCAAAAGTCAAGAATGATCGTGCGTGTTTTCAGAGCACGTGTAGAATGTTCTATGTGTATAGTTCAGTATGTTAGCTTGCGGTCTGATATTCCATCCATTATTTATATATCTATGTCTTAGTGGAAAAAGTGATTGCTCAAGACAAGAATATGAGGTTAAGAATACTTGATGCGGTACCCTTAATGCACGTAGGCTCTGTAACAACTTCACATGAGTTAAAGTCGAGCATCATGTCACAAATAAGTTCAGATGAAACAGATGGAAACTGCATGGCTTGCCAGCCAATATCTGGCAAGTTGAAGTCTCCAAGTAAGATTAGTCAACCACATGATGCAGGACGTTCTAAGTAGTTATACACACTGATTCAATTACGCCATTTACAGCAGTGGGACAGCGGTAAACGCAACCCACGGTGACAGTGCGTTGGCCCATAGTTATCTTGCCAAGAATTGCTTCGACGTTCTCAACATCAGGTAGTGCCACTAAGGGGATTTTTTTTTTACTATTAAGCCAACGCCTCTATTGCGTGCCAGTCTATCTTTCCGTATTGTTGAACAATTTGGCGTGACTAGTTGTCCGTCTAGAATATCACCCGTTGGCCATGTTTCCATAACGACAACAAAAACGGGTTTAGACTAATTAGTAGTTCCTCAGGGGCAGCTACCAGACGCTTTAGCAGGCTGCGGCACAAATGCACGGGGCTCCTTTTTAATGAACGACTTTCTAACCAACGCTTTAGCGAGCTGCGCCATGAATGCACTGGGTATATGTGCCGCTCTTCCATGAACATCTTGCTAACTTCGGTCACTGGGCAAGTACCGCTAGATTCGGGGCAGAAACAGTTCTCAACCTTCGCAGTCACCGGCGCGTCCCGCTTCTCGTATCGGAGGCCACGCGGGGTCCTATCGGCAGTGCCACTGGATGGTGTAGCGTGTCCCGAAAGAAGCGCGGGACAGAAGCCCGGAGAGGAGCACGCGTTTCTAAACGTTCGCACGTACCGGCGCGCCATGCATTTTGGAGGCTACGTGCAAGCTTCGCAGTTGCGGTGCTAGGTGGCGGTAACGGTGCTGGAGGGCCGGGTTCGATTCCCACTCAGACCGAAATTTACCGAATTTTCGTTTCAAAGCCATTAATTCAAGTTGTTTATAGGAACATCCTTGAGAAATTTAAAGCTAATCCGAGCATTTTTTGACGTGTTGGCGCCATCGGCCATTTTTGGTACCGTATCTTTCGGTCACGCTATGATGGATTTTGGCGCAATACAGCATTAAAACAAGATATGTCACGACCTTGGTCGATCACTGCACGCAATCTAACTCTGGGAATCCATGAGGACAGGATCATTCGGTTTAGAAATTTGGCTGCGAAGTGCTACGTGTGGTTCGAAGATTGTACTAGTGTCTCAAGTAAGGCTCGTGCACCGTAGTTTCGCATAAGCCTTTGCTGTAAAGCACCGCAACTATGCCTTCCTTGTAGGCTTTTTTTTTTTTTAGGGAGGAGGAGGAGAGGGGCGTAGCTGGACGAATTAGTTTGTACGTGCGATGGAAAAACTGCCAGGGATACACTCTGCCTGAAAATGCCCAGTTCGAAAGTTTGAGAAAGTTTCGAAAAAAGCGTGGCTTGTTTCTAGGAGCTTTCTACGAAATGTACCAGTTTCGGGTAATAATGTTGTAAAGGATGTTGAAAAACGGCATGGTGGCTGAGAAGTAATTTCGCTCCATAATTGTGGAAGATCGCCGCTTTCGGGCTTCTCCGAGAGCAAAACCAGCTGGGCGCTTGGGTAGCGAGTCAGGAGGCGCTCTTTGGCGGCAGGTAGCCTGCGTCAGCACCTCGAGGCATCGTAACCTGTCGCACGTGCGGTCTGGAAGCGTGGGAAAGGTGTGACGTTGGGTGCTGTTTGGCACGGAAGCGCGGACGGAGGCGCCCTGCCGGGGACGGACCACGGGCAAAGCGTCATTACGGTGTCAATGGGCACGCCTAGGGGACAAAGGGGCAACTTGAAAGTCAGAGGGATCAGTGACCCGATGCGCGGTCTCTTGAAAGACAGGCTGGCACCGGAGACAGAATCCCCCTCTGCACTTACAGCTTTATGGGCCCGCCGGAGGAGACGAACCACGCACAAGACGGCATGGCGAATCGGTGGGTGCGCTTCGGCAGTGGTGCCCTTTGCGGCACGCAGTGCGTGATGGTTTTAATTAAGGTGCGAGGACGGGGCGACGCAGATGTTCGTTCCCCGTAAGTATTCTTCAATATGTAGGGAGACTTTCCCATACATGTCGCAGAGCAGGACGCTTGGGATGTTCTTTCTTTATTTGTTGTTTGGCGGTTCCTTTTTCTCCCTCTATTTCTCTGTATGTTCCGAGGAACGCAGAGAAAGGGTGAGAGAGAGAGAGCGACCAGTGAGTGACAGCCCAGTTGACCCAATCAGGTCACTGGGGTGTCGTGATTTGCCGTGAGGGGATTCGGGAGGAGCAACAGAAGGGTTAAAACCTGGCTCCCGACCTCTCACAGAGTTTCCGGGAGCAGGAAAGGTGCTCTGCACTTTCGGCTCTGCCGAGTTAAGGCGCCTGGTCCCAGTGTAACCGAGGGGTCTTGACGCACTAACGGTGTTATGCACTATCGGCTATGTCGAGTTGATAGGTCAGAGTTACTGTAAATAGCTGTCGATGCAGATATTGTGTACATAAAGTCGTTTCTCTAAGTGCAAACGTCTATGGCGTCCCATCTCTGACGGAAGAGGAGAAACGACGACGGCAGCTGAAAAGTTTCTCTACCAAGTAAGCTAGTTACGCCAGCTTGGAGCACTCTATACTACGAGTGTAGGAAGGTAGAAAATTTAGTAATGTATTGCAGATTTCCCACGATTTTCGACATGTCGTTTTATATATAAGTCAGGAAATACATTCTTGCTAACTACGTAAGAATTTTACCTAAGATATTACTTTTGGCTCGCAAACCATTGTGAGGTCTTGTAACGCCGGATTTTTGTTAGACAGTCATTTTTGCAAACAAACTTTATCCCATTCCTGCTGCATCAGGGTAGAACTACCGCTATGCGGGAGACCATAAAATACGGGCTAAGATAAACATTTCTACCGACTTTTTACATAAACCGGAGGAATCCCCCCTTGCCCGCGAGGAAGCGGTAAAAAAAAGATTTTTGTGCAAGAAGTACGAATGCTAACTAAAACTCGTATTGAAACAATGCACATATGTACGCTATCAATCTCTGACGGCTTAGAACGCAATCACAAAAGGACAGAGTGCATCTAAGATAAGAACAATTTGCCCGCAAGGATAATTTTTCTCTCTGCACTTTTTTTGATATCCTGCAATCGCCGACTTAGATGGTTCCGGTGAGGCTGGGCTCTTTTTTTTTCTAAGACCTCTAATGGGCGTGTGGTTTTACAGAACTACAGACAAACCTGCCACTAACTTCACCCTGCCACTAAAACTACCCTTCAATGGCTGTATGCGGGCAGTTTGGGACAATATTTTTGTAATAAACAGAAGCTGATGCTCGATACAGAATAAACGAGCTCTGGTGTATTGACACGGTGCATACACATTTTAAATCATTCCTGATTTGCAAGCTTGTCCAGTTTGATCAACATCTGTTTTTCTTTTCTGAAGTGGAAGGCGACGTGCCTAGACACACCCAGACCGAAAGACTAGATGGTTGCAGCGCACGTAAACTCAGTCAGGCACATTTCCTTGGAACCATCACCGATTCGCGATGGGAGTGACGATATCAGCGGGTAACATTGCGTCGACCGCACTTGGCGTTAAACCCAGAGAAACTGTTCATCATCGTTCTAATCGGCTTCTGCTCATTGCATCCCCAGAAAGCGAAAGATATAAATGCCAACTTATCTGTACGGACGTAGTCGATTCGAGCAGCCACTGGATTTCCTACCAGAGCAAGTGTCTTTCGAGACAAGTATCGTGGAGGCGCGATCGCGATATTTACGCTGTTGGGCCGCCTACTATATATATGTGCCGACCTACTGCGTTTTTCTGACAAAGGCTGGATGAGAGGAGGAGCAGGAGGGGAGTGGAGGGACCAGGTGCATTCTTCACTTATACAGACGAAGCGCGAGCGATGCTTCATTGATTTCACTAAAACGTCCCGCCTTGTTCGAGCGCGTAGGCGCAGTTAGCCGATTCAGCTACCGTGTGCCACTCCGACCATTGCTCTCGCCTGCAAATATTTCAATGTCTCCTGCAAGGAGACAACTTTGTTTCTTTGATACCATAGACACTGGTTCCCCTAGCAACCCATTTAACCTCGTTTGTTCGCGGCTCGTTCCTATTGTTCTCACCACATTGCTCAAATACTTTGAGCATTGGTGGCAAGCTTGCGTTTGGTAAGAGTAACCAGGCGATGTTTCTCTATTACTTTCAATATTCACCTTTACTGACCGCATTATTTTTTTACCTAAAGAGGATGAGGGTACTGTTATCAATGTAAAATATTTAAGGTTTTTCTGCAGACAGTGTCCGTTATTTGCTTGTGCTGATCTTAGCGGCGAGGGGCCCTTACTTTTTCTTCTTATTTACAAATAACTTTGAAAGTCGTAGTGGCATATTCTGTAAGGAGCGCAGCACAGTAAGTACATACATCAAAATAAAAACACACAAACATTTGTTGAGAAACATACCGTTTATGGGGTATTTCTATATTGCACAGTACAACTAACTGAGAAAAAGAGGCAAAGAAAATTTCTCTTGAAAAGTCTGCCGATCCCATGCGCTGTGAGAGTCAACTTAAGCGAAGCTTTCATTGATGTGTGGCAAGAACGCTGCTCTTGTTTAGCGACCGTTTGTAAGCATAGAGCCGTCGACCAAGTTGGACATATTTTCACGGCGAGCCACCTTGCTCAAGAAAAACTTAATTCTGACGCCCGATCATGCGCGTCCATGCATGACAACGAAAACAAAACCTTTACCAGGGAATCGTGACCACGGCATGAAGAAAATGGCATGACGATCCTGACATTACTACGAGAAAGTTATGAATGACCACGACGACAATGCGATGACGACAATACAGTGACCACGACGGCGTGACGACGATGGCATGACGAAAATGGTGTGACGACTCTCTAATGACGACGACTGTATGACGACAATGACTACGACGCAATGATGACCATTATGTGACGGTGATGGCTGGATGATGGTGGCCCGATGGCGACGATGTAACAAAGCAGTGACGGGAACAGAGGGAAGACTCTTGGGGGATGACAACGACATGACAAGGAAGGAATGATGACAACGGCATAAAGGCGATTTAATGACAACGATGAAATGACAACCACGGCGTGTTCCTGGTGGAGCTCACGTTCACGCTTACATGCATCCCCTGCCGCCACGGACCACCTCGGCTTGTACTATATCCGGTGCCTCTTTGCAGTATCTCCGTTACCGAATCCTAAAAGTAAAAAGCGAGAACGCAAAAAGACCCGACAGAGAGACTGCCTGTGAGGTTGGGATGAGCACTCAAGTTCGTCTGTGCCTCCGGGGCACGTGACCTGCGTTTTGTTTCCGCCTCACTATCTTTTTCTTGTAGCTAACTGGGCTCCGTCTTGGTTAACGGCGCTGCCTTGCCCTTCTCTCTCTCTCCCTCTATCCGAAATTTTGAAAATTCCCAGGCCTCTAGTTTTCTGTGATCTGGAATGCTGTTCAAGGAAAGAAAGAAAAACAGGGGGAGGGGAATTGGGGGAGGAGGTGAGAGGGCAGATCAAGACTGCTATAATGCAACAATTCTTGTAAAAGCATTCTATTTCACACTTTGCGCAGCTCGCGCCTAATGTACAAACCCAGTGATCGAAAGCGTACCCGAAGGGTAAAGGTCGTGACAAAGGACGAAGAGAGTTGGTTTTTAATGGAACTGGTATAAAGGACGAATTATTTTTACACGGCACATGGCTTTGCACGCAAGCAGTCAAATGACCGTGGACGCAAATACTTTGCGAGCGGTAACGTCAGCGGCCTTATGCAGCGCGCCTCGTCTATACGGTGTCATCACTGTTTCCTGCAATCACGGCTAATTACAATCTTTCGAGGCGACTGCAAGCGCACAAAAGGAAACGGGTCTCATGGTCTTTCAGCATGCCGCTAATTTTCTTCAGTCTTTGTTGAAAATGCACGATGCGGCTGTCCATGAAGTGGTTCTGCTCATTCCATGGTCTTTTGGGAAGTATATAGCAGTCGTGCACCTCGCCCTCAGACACCATTCTCAGCCGTTTCTTTGTAAGCAAGAGCGATGCGCGGTGGTGTTTGATCCACTGATATCAGAGCTTCAGCGGTTGCTTTGGATATCTGTGCTCAAACGGGCGGATGATGCGAAAGCACGCAATATTGGTGTATAGCTCGTCGCGCTGCCTGCACGCGGAGGTCGAGCAGTGCTACACCGGTAGCCATGATTCATATTGCATGGTGCGCAATATATAGGATTGATGGAGTCGCAATGCCGTCAGGGGAACCGCACGTTGATTTTTTGTCCCTCCCGCTGCCCACAGTCTCTCGCTGCGGCTGCACGAGACGGACATTCTCGATTAGCGGCTGAACGGGCGGTTTCCTGTGAAGCACCCGCGACGTAGACACGCAGCGGCAGACATTCGCGCGTCCAAGCAAACAAGAGGTGGTGTAAGGCATCATACTCTGTTGAGGCGTTCTCAGCTTCATGACACAGGGGTTAATTTCGGGGGCATCTGCCTGTAGAAACGCGCAAAAGCCTGGAAGCGGAGATCGATTATGTTTAAGGTTACCTGATCCAAGGTCAAAGCATAAAAGAAGAAAAAGAAGCCAGAAAATATCTGACGGTAAAATTTGTACTGCTTCACACTGAGCAGCGGCGGGATAGCTGGACAGATATTATGCTAATAATTGTTGCGCTTTTTTCTGCGGTGTAAGTCGGAGTACACATTTGCAGCTGCCCTCGAGAAATATATTTTCGAGAAGAATAAACCATTTATTCAGCGATAACTCTAGCCCGAGTCAACTTCGAATCACCTTCGGTCAAATGAAAGGGGAGTGAGGTACCCCATCACACGCCTTACGCTTCCAGAAGAAACGCAACGTCACGGGCTCGCACAATTGTTAAATGCACTTGCTGCTTGTGGAATCAATCTACAGAAAACCGAGAACTATAAAATCACAGTTTTTAACGCCGAGCTGTCTTAGGGCAGTTTCCAGCGTTTTGTGGTTTGGGTAGGCAAGAACGATGGCGGTGTATAGCGCTAAGATAGCTTAAGCATAGGGCAACATCGTATCAGCGTATGCGTCCCAGCTGCGTTTGAGGCCGGATGTATCAAAACCGGTGCCGGATGATGGACGATCGTTTGATGTGTTGAGATCTATGCAAACAACGACAGCGCGGCCGTTGCGCCCTATGCCTTACCGACGACGGGCGAGAGCCTTGCCGTGGAATGTGCCGACGCGTGCGCCGTTCAGAATGGGGGACGGAATCGTCGTCGCCACCGTGTATAGACGTTCATCCTGGAACGTTAAAGAGGGAGCTTGAAGACGTTATGATCGACACATTTGGGCGGATCCTCCCGGTGGACCAAAATCGCATCGTCAGTGTGGGTGGCTTTAACGTCGATGTGTCTCGTCACGACGAGAAGTGGTTCTTTGCGTTTCTCTTGGAAAGGTTCGGCCTACAATGCTACCTCAAGACCAATGCCTCCACGACGCGCCAACGGTCGTGCATAGACCTAACTTTCGCTAAGAACATCTCTAGCGTCGTCACAGAGCCCATGGCCGTCTATCGTAGCGACCATAAGGCCATAGTTATTGTGGTCACGAGATAAACGTAAACAGGAATAAACATAACAACGGGCAGGGCATATTTGTGTTACAGTGTTTAGTTGTTTCATGTTATTTTCTCTATATTTGCATGCGGCTCCGCTGGCCATCCACCTTCACAGAGTGGAGTGGCTCTATATTTTTTTTCTTTTTTTTTGTTTTGTCCGTGAAATGACGATGTTTTTCATGTGCGCGAAAACTGCACTAATGACATGATATTGTAGCATAGATACTGAGTATGTTATTAGAACTGTATAATTATGTACTGCGTAGTTGCTGTTATTAACCGGTGTATTTTTTGTTATCATGAACGTTCTGTACGATTCTACATACTCCCTGTCTCTCGTGTAAACGGGGGCTAGAAGGTTTTGAAGTGCATAAATCTAGTTTCTGTCATGTCCTCACCTTCTCCAAATGTTTGTGGATGGAAGAAAGTATTTGATTATATTTCAAAAAGGAACGTCGGGAGAGGTAAAAGGAGGGTTTTGGGGTGCCTGGAGGGTCGACGTTCAGAAGCTGCCCGTCGAGCTATGAGGGACGCCGTAGCTGAGGGTTGCGGAATGATTTAGCCCTCAGTGGCTATGGCGTTGGGCTGCTGAGCACGAGGTCGCGGGATCGAATCCCGGCCACGGCGGCCGCATTTCGATGGGGGCGAAATGCGAAAACACACGTGTACTTAGATTTAGGTGCACCGGGTGGTCGAAATTTCCGGAGTCCTCCACTACGGCGTGCCTCATAATCAGAAAGTGGTTTCGGCACGTTAAACCCCCTTAATTTAATTTTTTGTTTAATGATTTAGCCGTCGGGTGTTCCTTAACGTGAACCCAAAGCACGGCACGCGACATTCCTTTTCGCATTCTACCCTATGGCGAAATGCCGGGAATCGAATTCATGGCCTCGTGCCCGTCAGCAGAACACAGTAGCCGCTAAGCTACCGCGACGGGTCCCCAGCCATACGACCGAATTAATGTTCGCAGAAGCAGTGCTCGATATATTGGTCATCGCTTGAACCCCGCTGTGCGCGTCGAATTGAATGTACACTCACCTTGAATCACCGCAAGCGGGGACTCCAATTTGGTATGCATTTCTGCACAAGGTTACCGTATACACAGCGAAATGTGATGCACTCCGGCGTGTCCCCAGAGGCGGGTCTCACAAAAGAATCACTCCAAAAACGTACACCTCGACAACGCGATGTAGACCGGGTATTGTGACGGTCCCAGCTGTTCGCCCGGGCACTTCGGCTTGAACGGAGGCATACTGTTTACATAGGCTGCTGGTACGCGTGAGGTCGGTGACGGGTCCATCCAGTTTTGAAGCCTTCCAAATACGCCCAGGAAGTCTCTCAAGAGTACGGCGTCGTAAATTTCGGAGGCCGTAGAATCTATTGGTACTCTTCGTGAAGCACGCTCTTTCATTTAACAGTATTTTTCATGTTTAGTCTCAGTCGCGAAAGAAGGAATTTCATATTTTTGGATGCCGCCTTTAATGTTACCTCTAAGGGAACTCCAGATGGAAACAATAAATCAGCTTAGATTAGTAAAACTTTCTTTAAAACTCTAGTTTATTTTGCAAATTTCGTGGTAATGCGTATATTAAAGCAAGAGAAAATGAAGGTTAGTGCTCTATCTTTTGAGTATCGCGCCAAAATCCCAGTGCCGCCACGTCAGTGTGACGTCACCTACTTTAAACTATTTTCTCGTGTTTGGGCTGTTGATGGCTCAGCGGAAATTATCAAGACTTGCTTTAGGCTTAGTCTGTGGGTATCTGAGACTGCAATGTAATCCGTCTTTGCCTGTAAAACAAGATAACTAGGTCCCAGCGGATGCCGTCAAAAGTTATCACGTCATGGCGACCTGGCGGAGGAACTTCAAGGCGGCGTTGCGAGCCGTCTTTCTTTTTGCGCTTTTCTGTCACTCTGGCTGAAGTTGCAATCCCCGATATTGGCTTGTATTGGCTGAGAAGGGCCTCCAGATGCTCTTCTTTCTAGACGTCCATAACCAGCGCCCCTTTAGCAGAAAATCGGCTCCTAACTGGTGATGTGCCAAGCAATTTCTTCAATGTCCCTAGACAGAGCAATGGGATTTGCTTTTTTTCAGGGCACATCCTTCCGTGACAGATGTAATTTTCACTGGGATTCCGACGGTCCTCTCTTTGCGGTGGCGCGCAAGCGTGAAGCCTTCGTCGCCTAGATCACTCATGACAGCTATATCACAATTATCAATAAGCGTAGACTCGTCGTCTGTGTATGTAGCGCTATATCGCTTACATCCACGGTTGCTCTCAGAATCAGTCGGTTGCCTCTTGGCCCAGAGTCAGGACTGGCGTAGTCATGACGGAGCTCTCGCTGCTACCAGATTGGGCTCTTCTGCAGGCGCCTATCGAAGCGGTGGGAGGGGAAGGCCCCGGCTACCCCTGGTAGGGAAGATATCTTGGCGAGTCGTCCGACATCTTCGACAATTCTGATCGACAAAACATCTATAAAACGCAAAAAAAAAAAATAGGAAGCGAGACAGCAGTCCGACTGTGATGAACCATACGGGCAAAATCGGTATCGGTCTATAGTTCAGCAATACACTTTTTTGAATCTAGACCACTGAAGAGGACAAGTTTGAAAAGGTGCGAAACAGAAGCAACAAAAGAAAGTCAGAAAGAAAGACATAAACATTCGCTTGAAGGGCGGTGAGCGGACAGGAGCGAGTGTACGACCATGTGAACAACGTGGTGACATCGATTCGCCCATTTCGCGCGCCATTCGGCCACTACAGCAACGCACGCGCCGCTGTGGTGCCACTCCGTGGATTCTTCAGTGCCTTTTCCACTATGTCGTGTCCGCAAGTGTTAAGCGTGCTTGCAGCGCTCGCCACTGGAAGCATGTTCGGACAACCTGGTCGACGGCTGAATCGGAGTTTGTGGCCTTTCTGTCAACACGTGTCTTCAATGACTCGCGCGCCGAATCGGGTAAAACGAGGCGACGTAAACAGAAGTGGAAAAGTGGGTTGGCCGACGGCGGAATATGAAATAAATGATGTCTGAACGCATCAGCATTGAATCTCTCCGTTAGCGTTCCCGAATACTTATTTAATCGGCGCTGTAGGAGATTACGGCAGTTCCGCCACGATTCTCAGGAACCTAGAACCACTGCTAAACGAGTGAACATTGTTTGCAAAGTCGTACAACAAGTGCTGAGAGAAAGGAGAAAAGAACAGCAACATAGCAGCTGGTTGACAATAGCAAACTCTAGTTGCCTACTCAGTCATACTGCGGGAAGAAAGTAAGCGGAAAGTTCAATCGGAAAAAGAAATAAGGTATACATGCTGTATCTATAGGGTGCGGCGAAGCGTACAAGCATATTCGCGGTCACTTCTGTTACGCAGTTCACCACCAGGACTAAACGCGGGTTCGGTCCGTGGCCGGTGCTGTTGCATACAAGAGGGCCTATATATATATATATATATATATATATATATATATATATATATATATATATATATACATTTGTGCTTGGCGCATTATAGTCTGCACGGCTGCTGCGTCATAAAAATCCCAAATCATCATCATCATCATATGTATCATAAGAAGCTAACAATGACACCAAGGAAAACATAATGGAAATTACTTGTACTTGAATTTAAGAAACGATAAATTCATGGAAATGAAAGTGGATGAAAAAACAACTTGCCGCAGGTGGGGAACAATCCCACGTCTTCGCATTACGCGTCCGATGCTCGAACCGATCGAGCTACCGCGGCGCCATTTTCCCATCCACTTTCTGGGGTATTTATCTTTTATATACTAAAACTAACTCTGGGAGTGTTAGCTAGCGCACCAGTCACAAATCTTGGCGGCGGATGTGGAACATCCTTTCTGCCGCAGGCGCCATGAGACCCTCGTTATGGGATAAACGAACCCGTTTACTGCATAACGAGGATCTCGAAACGAGGGTTTCGAATCCGGCAACATTGATGTCTTCAGGTAGCATGTGTGGGTTTATTGGCCAATTGCATTCACCCTGAAAGATAATGTACTCGTGACGCTTACAGCAGAAAGGATGTTCCACATCCGTCGCCAAGGTTTGTGAGTGGTGGCGTTGGCTAACACTGCTAGGGTTAGTTCTAGTAGCAAAACATAACACCCAACAAAGTGGATGGGAAAACCGTGCCGGTGGTAGCTCAATTGGTAGAGCATCGCACGCGTAATGCGAAGACGTGGGATCGTTCCCTACCTGCAGCAAGTTGTTTTTTTTCATCGACTTTCACTTACATTAATTTATCGTTTCCTTAACTCAATTAGTAAGTACAGGTAAGTTCCCATATATGTTCTCCTTGGTGTCATGTTCGTTGGCTTCTTATGATATGTTTAATAAAAACAGGGCTCCTCGGTTAATCCCTTTTCTTCTCGACAGGCCTTGCCTCTGCAGAGGATGCATACGCGTTCCCTGTACGGCGGTGGGCGTGCCCTCCGGTGGAATCATGTCCGCGTGCAGACCTCCTGCTGCACGCAGGAGATGGTAGGTCGCATATTGTGACCGAACAGTGCAGCCAAGCTGCCTCGAAAAAAAAAAAAAAAACAGCTATCCTCGAACGGCTACGTTTATTTGTTGTTGTCGATGTCATCATCGTCCGAGTGGCTTTACTCAGTTTCACCTCGCTTTTCAACATATTCAACATCAGCATTAGTCTTCCGTCCACCAGGTCACATCTTGCTTTTCGTATGCCAGCCGAAGGGCATGATGTAGGCACAGGACTGCACGGTAAGCACAGGCGACATAGTTCGTCAATTCACTTGAAGATGCGTCTTGCTAGACTCAGAGGCTCTGCCATGAGGGAGAAGAATAACGGGAACCGAGGGGCTCGATCTCTTTAAAGTTGCAAGCACGTGAAGCCTACAGAAAATGAAGGGAGGAAAGCATATATGGTGAAATGAACACTTCCTTTAAATGAAACGTAGCAATTTTCGCCTGCGAAGTGTGTCTGCGTGACATCATGCTTCCGCCTGGTTTCTTAGACACTGCGCGTGTTAGATTAATAACCGAATGCTAACTGCAGTTAATTTATTTCTACGACAAAAATACCAGTTTTCCTTCTTGTAATAATCGAAAGACCTTGCTATCGCCCTCAATGCTTCGCCTTTCAGGCGAAACAGCATTTTTTTTTCTTTTTTAAAGCAACGTACCTGCAGTTTTCAAAATTTTTTCGACAAGCTTATAGTACAGCAAAAGATGATAGAAACCTGTCTTCGGCATGTGGTCGGGCGTTGACCCACCATAGATATGATGGGTCGCTTGCGACTAGCGCAGAGCTGATTGCCGTATGTCAAAGAGGGTCCTTTCTTCAATTATTTAGGAACCGCTGCGTTATTTTCTCTGCAATGTGGCTTATCTTATCGCCATTCGCTCGTGCATGGACATCTCCGTCACTATTGGCGTACAATTGCCTAAATATCTAATTCTCAAATCTTAGCTTTGCCGCACAAGCCGCGGTAGTCAGTGTCTGCGGTGTTGCGCCGCTGAGCGCGGACAAGGTCGCGGGTACGATCCCCACCAAGGCGGCCGCATATCGGTGGATGGGGCATGCGAAAACGCCAGTGTACCATGCATTAGATGCACGTTAAGGACCCCAGGGAGCCATAATAATTAATCAGCAGGCTCCCCTACAAAAAATCTAAATTCATCCGGAGTCAGGTCGCGTTTTTGGGCACGTGAAATCGCACAATTATCATCATCAACCGCTGTACTGCCAAACAGCCCTCTCTTTTGCGAAGCGCCTCCATACGCATAAATCGAGCACTCATATAGCAGCCCAAACTTCGTACTAAAACGTGGGTGTGCATGCGCGCCTGCGTGCGTGTGTCCTGCCTTTTCTATGTTTTAACTACTGTCTTTCCGCCTCCATCTGCCTTCGGATCGGATCGGAAAACATTTATTGGGCTCTAGAAAAGAGATCTTCGCGGCTTTAGACGGCCTCTTCCGTCTTCTGATGGATTCTTCTGTCTGCAATCACAGGGTTGGTGCCCTAGTCCAAGGCTCCACTGAGTATGGCCAACCCGCGGGCTCGCTCTACTAGGCGCTTTTGGCCGTTCAAGCTTACGCTGGAAAGCATACTCTCCCACTGTTCCACACTCGGGTTTTTAATTTTATAGATAGTTGGGGACTCAATATTTTGACAGGCCCATGATATGTGGTATAGATCTGGTTTCTCTCCGCACCATAGGCACTTAGCCTCATACTGTGTAGGGAAAATTTTACTCAGAAGGTTTAGATTCGGGAAAGTACCCGTCTGCAGTTGTCGCCATGCAACAGCATCCTCTATGCTTAGATCCTTATCTGGGGGTGGGTACTTCAGTCTGACCCCTTTATAATAATTTAGGATATCTGAGTAGCCCATGGGTACTGACTCGGGTTCCTCAAGGCTGGATGTGTCGGACGCCCGGTTGGTATGCCCTCGAGCTATCCTATCCGCCTCTTGGTTCCCTGTTATGCCAGTGTGCCCTGGTACCCAGATTATGATATGCTGAACTGGGCCTAGTTCAGCGCTGGGCCTAGCGTTAGGCCCAGCGCCTGCGCTCCGCTCGGCCACGTGGGAGGCCTCAAAAGTCCGATAAAACCCCAAAAAACGGGCCTACCGGCTTGAAACCGGTATCCAGGTGGTCGGAAACTTGAGTGGTATCAGACACAACCAGTGGTTGATGGCGCGTTGATGGGTAGCGGTCCGAATTGGTCGGAAAATGCGGAGCCCATGCAACGCATGGCCAGCCTCTTCTTCACCTTTCATCCTATAAGGACATTCAGCAGCGTATACTATTGGCGTATGGCTACAGGCTTACCCAACTCTGACCAAGAGCTCCATTCTTTCAATTCAGTTCACTGACAGATACGTTAACCCAGGGTGAGGAACAGGTGCCTCAGTAGAGTACATTGCATGAACAGTGAGCACGGCGCAACGGCTGAGGCTCACTGGGCCATGGCCCCCTAAACCATACACCGTGGCGACCACAATCTTGGGCGAGTGAGTGCCACGTCTTCCGTCTCCGCCGCCTTCGTCGCTATATCGCTATCGCAGACGGCACTGGTGCGTGGCTCCGAAGAGGCCGTCCGTCGCCAAAGCGCGCATCGATAACCGCGCGCGAGATGCATGTATTTCTTCGCCGGCGACCGCGCGCCGACGGGAATTTTGTTACAACCCGACCGGCGGCAACGGCGGCACGGGAGGTAAATTTCATTATGGAGCGGCAATGTGGCGGGCATATCAGCCGTTTAATGCCGCCGAAAGAAGCCAAGGATAGATTCGAAAGGAGTAAAAGTAAGGGAAAAAATAAATAGTCATATACTCGCGCCGCCTCGGCGCTGGCAAGGGTTTTATTCGGGCTTCTTTCTCGTGGCCATCCAGCAGTCATTAATTCTCATTTCACGCTCGCTTTCGGAAAGAATATCGCTCTAGATATATCTTTCGAGCTAAGGGATTCTTCTTGTTCGTGCCGCACATCAAGCGACATTTGGCGTTTTCGACAATGTGAGAATAGTTCCACCGTGGGCCTATATATATATATATATATATATATATATAGTACTCTCTGTGTCCCGTCTCTTCATTCTGCTCAGGCGCGCGCTATGATCGAGGGTAGAACAGGCATTACCGTGGAGATTGCGCGGGACAAAAACATTAATACCACTTTTTCTTACCGCAAAAGTAATCTTGCTAGGAATTTAGTGCATTTGGACCAACTTTCGCTGCTGTCAACTTTATTAATCTGGCTGTCTCGCACGAAAAAGAATTTTAAGAAATTTAGAGAAAGGTGTACGCATAAAAAAAACGACAGTTATCAACAAAAACAAAACTTATACTTTCTTTCTTTCTCTCTGACCACTTCTTTTTGTGTTGTTAATGGGTGAGTTAATACTGGGTCAGCTGGTACACAACATTCTTGGGATTTATGGAATAGACTTGAGATTTAAAACCAAAGAAGCTTTGCTGTTATTCTGCATATTCACGGCATGGTCCACAACTTCAAACGAATCGCCGGCACGCAGATGTGTTAAAGATGTGCGTTTTTCTTCGCCCCATGACAAGGGGCTCTGTTGGTGGCGTAGGGCCGGTAACACCACTGCCAAGAAAACTGTGACCTGCAGGGCGAAATATCGCGATCTTTTCGTCACTTGCACTGAATAGGTGATATGCTGCCTCCCCCTGCTATGCGGTAAGCGTTATATCAACCTAACGGGCCACTTTCTGTACGAGCGGTTAAAGGATCGCACCTATGCCGTATCCTCGGTGACATCTGGTCGCTTTGCTTTTTATTGCCGTGACTGCGGCTGCGTGCCCGAGTTTGAACGATGTGAGGTTGTTAACTGTCATCGGTACCAATTGACACGACAAATTCCCGAGGCGTTGGAAATGGCTATGCTGGGTGACACTTGTGACGCGCGCGAAACCCGAAGCTGAGAAGGTCACGTCCCCCAGCATCTGGCTGCCCGCTGCTGGGTGACGTAGGCAGAGCTTTGCCTCAAGTGGCGTGCCTTTGTGCTCACTGCAGCCTCCTAGTTTAGGTTTCGTGCACTCTGATAGCCGGCATTCGTTGTGCCTCAGTTCCGAGGGTAAACCCGTTTCTTTTTTTCAGATGCAAAGGTTGATGTGGCTTGTGCGGGAATTTTGTTTCAGTTTCTCAATTACGATGATCCCACTGAAATTAAAGGTTCGAAAGTTTATTAATATGCTTTGTTAATTACCGACGAATTGCCACCGTCACCGCGTGGTCGCCACCGCTAACGGCATGTCTCCGAAGGAACTGTCCTTTTATTTCAAAACAGTTATTTTTAAATACTACTTAATGTCTTCGTGGAAACACCCTGTATATTGGGCATTTGCGATGAATAAACCTTAGTTGTGAGTCGGCGCTGTCTCTGTGTCTTTGTTCGTCCGGTCTCCCGTCGTTCGCGCTTTTTTTAAAATCACAAGTAGTTGTGTTGTCTTCTGGCACTCGGAATCACTCTATTGAGAAGGTCAAGTCGAATACATCCCCCATCCCTTTTCTTTTCGTTTCCTGGGGAGGGCAACCGAGGTGGTTGTTATAGTTTATTGTATTTTTTACGCTTACACAATGCCGCTCTTGTCCATTAAATTTCGCTAACCTTGTATATACTACGAAGCGATTGCCTGCGTGTCAAAATAATAGCTGGCTGTCCGAACACTTTGCAACATTGTATAGGGATCTTCCGAGATATCTGATTTGCATCTTCTGTCATCGCTCAACAGAAAATTCAATTATATATAGATCCAGTCCTCCGGAAGCATTTCGATCGTAAGTACTCTTATATTGTGGGACTATGGTTTGCATGGAGATCGAAAATGCTCTCTTGGGAATGGTCCAAGAAACGCAAAAAGCCTCACTTTCTTGTACATATGCTTGGTTTATGTCTTTTGAAGATATTTGATCTTTTCTGCAGCTCTTCCGAACACGCGAGAAACCTCAAGCAGCTCAGCGCCAAGAGTAAACAGATGTGAAACGGGGGAAAAAGAAGAGAAGAAGCGAATGGAAAACACAGTATCTTAAAGGCTGGAACCGATGGACAAAGAAAGAGAGAAATAAAGAAACAAGACGTTGATCACCAGCAGCTGCATTTTATTCCTCGGGTGCCCCACAGTATACATAATACGATTCGCATTTAAAAAAAAAAAAACGGCAAGACAGTGAGAGAGAGAGAGAACACCAAAGAAAGGTCGAAAGCCGGCCCTTGGTCGACTGTCCCCTTTTTCGTGCTCGTCTCCCGAAGATGACATGATCGCCGGGGGAATCGTTTCCGTGGACGAATCGCTGCGGCCCTTTACACGCTGGAAAGAAATCTGCCGCCGAGTGAAGCACTGACGCACGACGGACGCAACTTTGTGCGGCGCGATCCCCCCGGGCCCTGTGAAGACTCCGTGGCTATGCCGGGACGTCGGAGATGCTCTTGAATGAAACTCCGTTGACGTAAACCTCACCGAGGAAGGTATTCACTCGTTGACGTCATTCGACGGAAGTTGCACTAAGCTGAACATTTTTGTGAATCTCCCGCTTAGTCGGTGGAACGTATGGCGTGGAGGTAGATCAACACGGGTGTCCCGCGGTTGATTTTCGATCGCAATCGAGCCCAAACGGGATCGAATTTCTCAACCTTGATTGGTTTATTCGCACGAGCTGCGGAAGGAAGGCACGCGTGGTAGGGGAACTTGATTACGATCGGCCTCGTTCGCGATCGAAAGGGCATAGCGTGACTCCAGTATAAGACGTATCGCTTATTTCGTGAAACTCAAGTGGAACGTTATTAAGGGTGATATACAGTGTAGCAGTGGCAATAAGCTCGACCGATAGAAGAACCAACGCTCAAGTACATTCATTCCGCATAAGTTTACAATAGTGAATAGAACCATTTTGCAAATATGTTCCACATAGGCAAACCTATGCGGAACGAGATTAAGGTTGTAGCAAAGTCTCGTCACTTATGTTCCTAGGTGCTTATAAAATATAATTTGTAACGATCGAGTTTGAAATAGCTCCTAGGGAAGATCGAGCAAGCTGTAATGTACCATCGCGGTGCAGTGATCAAATCACACGCAAGTTCAATTTATTTCGAAGTTAGGAAGGGAGGATGTCCTATAGCTTCGTGTACCTAGTCAGTAAAAGAAAGAACGAAAAGAGCATATATGTTCTTTCCTGCCTTGGAACGGGCCCTAAGTTAGTTACAACAAGTGCTTCATGCCTAGACGCGCTTAATGGTCACCGTCGTCCAAATCAGTCACCATCCGTCCAATCAGGTTTTGTTGTCACATTTGTTGTGACTGGCAGCGCAGGCACTTCATAGCTTAAAGAAATGACGCCTTTCGAATATTTGCTCTCAGGAAGTTGAGAATTAAATACACGAGTGGATATCGACCAATTGCTACCAAGATGCTGATGTCGAATGAACAGCTGACCATGGACACTTATCTTACTTGAATGGCGCGCCTGAAGTGCCGCACACCACCTTAGTTGTTTATTTCTGTTTCATTTAGAGGTGATTTCAATGAGCTAGTGTTTTATAAGGAGGCGTGAATATTTTTTCTTTATTCATATGCTGTTTCTTGACGTCTTCGTTTTGTGTTTTGTCTTCAAACACTGGTTTTCAGGTAAAGCCGGCTCTTCTGTAGATTTCTCAACTTTCCATGGGGCTATAGTCAACAACGATAACAGCAACGTCCAAGAAGTGAAACTGTTCTTAATTTGTACGCCGCTCCAGAAAGGCTTAACTTCTTCCTCTGCGACCCTATAATGGAAGGGATAGAGAAATACGTCTGTCGAAGGAATCAAGGTCTGGAAAATTCAGTTCACGAATGTGGTTGGTTTACCGCAACACATACGTATACTTGCAGGACAAGTGCAGTTTGACTGAGTGACGCCGCGAGTACGCGGAGTGGAGAGATACGCGCGTGCAATCAAACGGAAGTGGGCGACTGCACTCGTGTGACTGCAGGCCCATACACGTTTCAGGCAGTGCCTGAGGCACGCCTGCCTTGCTCAATTACTGCGGTGCCACTCTGACAGCCTTCTGTGCCGGGTGACTATATGAACCGTAACTATATACGTATATTCGAGCGCGCGACATGTCTGGCACTTTACCCTCACGCAATTACTGCGACGGGACTGGAAATCAACCAACGCGTACAGACGTATAAGTGATTCGTACGTTCTCCCGCGTGTAGCTCTGCCCCGGTTCCCGCCGGATTAATTGGATCGTCTAGAGACGTGTCATGCAGTACGTCAGAAGGGCCACTACAACCTGTCAAAGCCTTCGTACTGCGACATCAATTTGGCAGTCATGACCGTGTAATGGTTCTCGTTACGACCTTGCGATGGTTCAGGTCATCTGCCAGCTAAACGACAAGTTTCTTTATCCACTCGAGCTACAGCGAGCGGTTCGAGCAGGTTGCTACCTGACTTCCTTTATTTAAAGATACAGAAAACGTATAACGCGCAGCATACGAGACCACCTTGAAGCTCTAACGTGAATCAACGTGCAGAGTCGTGTTTCCACTGCTGCAACCTAAACGATTCTGTCAGCTTCATTTATTCCTGTTACGTTGCTCGCATGGGCTAAAAATTAGGTGCTGCGATTGCTCTGACTATATAGTAGCAACATTTAGACAACCACCAAGCAGCTATTCGAAGCTACGGGGGCTCCGTAATGCAAAGCATTATTTGTATGGCTAATATACTACTAATTAGTTGTATTATGAGTCAGTATTTGTGAAGGGGAAGGTACATCGCACTAACCAATCAATAGCCACCTAGAGGCTCGACTGGATGTGAAATAATGGATAAACTTGGTGACCGAGACTGTGAAAGGCAGAACGGACTACAAAACACAATCGTCAAAAACGCATCATGCGAGGATTTGACGAGAGAGACAGTTTATTAAATAAGCGCGATATAAAATTTAGAGAGTTACGGGTTAAAACATCGAAAATCTGTGACAGCACAAATCGTATGGAAAACATACCACCAGACTGCCCGATTGTACTTACTGCAAGCCATAATAGGCAATGATAGATTGTGATTCTACTTCCAAAAAAATTCGAAAAGCGCGTAAGATGTCTGTGCAGCGTGCAATACACTATACAAGGATAAATAATTCCAAATTTGACTGAACTGCGTCCCTTAAACACATGGAGCAATGAGAAAACGAGATATTGAAAGAAACTAATCGAAGGAGTGTATGCAATAATACAAAAAAGGAGGCGATTATCAGAAACAATTCATAATATTAACAAAAACGCACGCTTTACTGTGCCATCTAGCTCTGCTCCGGACGTCTGTCTCACCTGAACGAACTAAACTTCATTGCCACTGCGTGTGACGGCTGGACATCCTTCGGTAGGAGCAAGCAGATACAAAATAATAGAACATGAGATAATACAAGGAATGAAATAACAAGAAAAGGAAGGTGAATGATTAAAACTAGGAAACCCGAACAGTAAAGAAACAGTGGTGAAGAAACGTAAATGACAACGACAAAAAGAAATGGAAAAATATTTGAAGAGAGAAAGAGAAGGGAAATTAAACGAAAAATACATATTGTCTAGACGCACTTTATCATGTCAAAGAAAACGTAGCTAAAAGACGCCGGCAATCACTCACCGTCAAATTCGAGTAACGTAAATTCACCAAGCACCCGATCAGAAGCCTTATGTCAACCCTCCCAAGTAAACTTGACAGCTGCAATGCTAAGAGGTGAGTCCCGCTCGTCGTGGACAAGACGAATTAAATGAAAACATAAAGTCAGGGCCATCGTTTATCTCGAGCAACAAAAAGCGCAGAAAAATATGGACCTTGTTCTGAAAAATTGGACACGATGTCCAAACTGGGAGACCTTTTCCTTCAACCTTTACTTTTTTCTGATGGGCGTCTGTCAATAAGCGCTCTCTGTTCTCTTTATTCAGCTATTTCTTTCTCTTCATATTGACACGGAAAACCAACAGATGAAGGTCGCCTCAGAGTGACTGAAGTGAAGACAACGAAGGGGAAGACAACCCCGTGCCGATCTCGGTCGATCGACCGCCACTTTGATCGCGCAGGCACTAACCTTACAAGTATACCTTGTAAATAGCTTTCTGCGTCGGCTTCACATAATATCCTGGGCGGAGGTGTGCGTTCACCGCACTCGCACTCAGCATGGAACTTCGTAGCGGTGGCGACAGCCAATTTTAAAAACGACAATTTTAGACGACGATTTGTTAATTTACTTTTATCGTATTTTTTTCTTGTTCTTCTTCACATTCATAGTTTCTTCATTTCAGCGATATACAGGTCTTCCACCACCGAATACGTTTTCGAAACTCTCCCGAGCGTATTACTACAACACGCTTGCCCCCCTCCCCCCCTCCCCGATGCGCCACGTCGAAAATCACAATAACTGTGCTAAAGTTACAAGCTCGTGTGCATCTACCGATGAGGTAGCATAATGGGGCCACAAGTGCAGGCAATGAAACGCTCCAGAGAAGGTTGCCGACTTTAACCGAAGACCGCCGTTTCTTTTTAATGCGCATCGCGTTCTTGGCATTCTCAGACTAGTTTGTTTTTCCGGCTATCTAGCTAAGCTATCCACAAATACAACCAAGAAATGCGGGCCGAATCGAAAGGTAGTGCATTCTAAAATGTGGGCCGTTCAAGTGGTTATGTGCCACTTGGTATGTGACAATGGAGCCACTGGGCATCTGGCATTGCGTGTGCGCGGACTTCACGAAGGCGCCGTCAGATGGCGCAAAGTGCTCAGACGGAAGCGCGTGAAGGGAGCTCGGCTCCATTGCGCACCTCATCCATGATGCGTTTGTGGTTATTCACATACTTGGATAGTCATTGTAGGTGAATTCTGCCCGCTTATTTAATGCGTTAGCATTCTTTGGGTACTTCACGCACATTTAGGGAGCTGTCTTGTGTCTATGTATGTTTGAGTCTAAGCATTTTTGTATCTAACCTTTTTTTTCCGCCTACCTTGGTCAATGGGTATTCAGTGATCGAATGGGTAGCGCATCGGGCTGGTGTGCTGAGGTAACAGGGTTCGAAACCAAACATAGGACCAAGTTGAGCCGCTGAGTATGTGGAAACGTGAACGTACGTGCCGCTCTTCGACGAACCTCTTTCACGCCGACATGGGTCACTATAGACGCGGGATTGGGTAGTACTGCTGTTCGAAGAAACTTTTGTCATAGTGGAGGATTAATTGTGCTTCTTGAACGAGACGCCATCCTAGGCGATGACAGCCGGCACGCCATCGCTTGCGTCGGGCAGAACCCTTCGTACTGCGTCCGCCAGTGATATAGTGTAAGGCTCGGCACGTCGGCACTGAGATGTCCGGTTCCTGGTTCTCCAGCAGTAAGCCAACGGACTTCGACAACGACTAAACCGTCATGGAGGGCAAGCTACTGAAAAGAAAATAGCGCAAGACAACTGAAGACGTCACGGACCGCCTATTCCGACTTCCAGGATTGCTTTTGTGCCTCTCGACGTCACTAAGAATTTAAATTCCGTACACAGACAGATTCTCAACCCCTACCTTGGTAACGTGGCTCAGAAAGGAATTATCGAAGTGCGTTTCAACACCAAGGAAAACAGTCAAAGTGGAAACAGGGACGCTGGCTGCCCTAGAAAATTTGAAAACCGTGCGCATACTAGCACACATAGAAGTCCGGTAGTTCTTTGTGCAAGGTGGTCGCACTAGGGCAGGTGTTATTTTCGATGTCATGATTGACACCAGCAAAGAAGGCTTTCAAAGGCTTCTGTCTTCAAGAGTGAAGGTCATCGAGTTTCATCGCTTCGGTCGCTCGACAAGCGTCAAGCTTTTTTTAAGGGACACACGCTACATGATCATGTCAAAGTGGGCAATGTCACAAGTGCCTAAAGCTAGGTCATGTCAGCGCTGTCTGCTGTTCTGCCTGGCGATCCCTCAGAACAAAGCATGCGCCACCGGCAGACATGCGGCTGTCACGGGTGCTGATCACGCCTCATCGTTCACTCAAGACAGCTCGCTTCAAAACAGCAACGTCGCCTCTCCAGACCGTCACGAAGAGGCTACTGATTCGGGGTGCTGTTGGGCCTGGCGATCCATCGCAGCAAAGGATGCTCCACCGGCAGACATGCAGCTCTCATGGGTGCTGCTTACGCCTTATCATTCACTTCAAGACAACAACGCCGCCCTCCTACTACCACGAAGACCGGTCTCCCGATCCTGACAGAAGAGGCCACTAACTGATGACAAGGTCATTGTTAAGGACTCCAGTAGACTCCAACGACTGCCCCTTGAGGCTGGCAGCTTACAGTTACCAACTGGTTTACCGTCCGGGAAACGACCTGGGACCTGCTGATGCCCTGAGGCGCCTGCTCCTGCCAGAGGTGCCTGATGCTCTTCCAGAACCTGAACTGCTGAAGTGTTCATGCTGGAGCACGCGTACCCGGAGGTGCTCTCCAGATCTGCGGTATCACAAGCGACCAGCCGGGACCCAGTCCTGTCTCAGGTGGTCAAGGCGGTGTCCCGTCGGGAGGAATTGGTTCAGCAAGCCTATAGCCACAAGGCTGCCGAGCTGAGCTTGCAGCAGGGCTGCCTACTGTGGGGTTCCAGGGTGGTGATCCCACAATGTCTCCGGTCCAGGGCCCTGCAATTGCAGCACGAGGGTCATCCTGGCGTGGAAAAGACCAAGATAGTGGCCCAATTTCATGTTTGGTGGCCTGGCCTGGACCAGGACATCGCTCACATGGTGCAGAGCTTCCAAATCTGCCAGGAGCATCAACGGGCCTCACGTCATGTGGAAATCACCCCCTGGCCGTTCCCACGGAGACCATGGTCTGTCCTGCATGTGGATATTGGGAGGCCCTTCAAGGGCCATTACTTCCTGGTAGTGGTGGACACCTTATGGAAGTGGGTGAATGTTCTACCTGTCACCACTCCATCAGCAGGCGCGACCATTGCAGCGCTACGACAGGTCTTCGCCGCCCAGGTATTGCCGGACATCATCGTGTCCGACAATGGTCCTGCTTTCGCCAGAACATAGTACCTGGCTGGCTGACGAAGAGCGGAATCCTCCGGATGATGGTTCCGCCCTACCACCCTGCTTCAGACAGTGCAGCCGAGCGGGTGGTGCAAACCATCAATGACAAGTTCAAGAAGAGCCAGACTGGGGATTTCCGGACGCAGATTTCCCGGATACTGTTTCTGTACTGGACCACGCCCCATGACGTCACTGGCCGTGCCCCCTGTGAACTGCAGCTGGGTCAGATGGTCAAGACAACCTTGGACGTCTTGCACCTGGACCTCTGATCCACTGGGCTCCTGAAGCAACTGATGCAGAAGCTGGCTGCTGACCGAGGGTGCCGTCCCGGGCCTTTGCCGGAGTTGGGAGCTCCAATTTTCGCCAGGAACTTCCGTCGTGGCCAGCCCTGGCCCGCCGGACAGGTGCCGTCTCCTGCCAGCGCCTCATCGCTGCTCGTCCGCATGCCAGATGGGGCCACGTGGCACAGACATGCCGACCATGTTAGGCATCGTCTCCGGACCTGGCCAGCACCCTCGGCTGCCACTTCAGAGTTCCAGACCGCAGGAGGACTAGCGGCAACACCAGTCGCTTCCAGTGGAGCACCGCCCACATCGGAGGGGGCAAGCGTTGCCAGTGGTGCGTTGGGCCGGTGTCGAGCCCGGCACCACTCACAAGGCCGACCACTGTGGACCCTCCGGACGAAGCGAGGCTGGTTCAGGCAGCACCCGGCGTTGCCACACCCGGCTCGTCAGCACCGGTGCCCGGGCGCAGCACTCGATGGCGGAGGCCACCGGACCGTTACTCGCCTGGGTAGCAGGCACCGTCGACCTGGCTAATACAGAGGCAGAGCCTCGTACTTGAAACTTGGACGTTTTTTGTTGTCGACAAACAAACTGGGGGTAAGGGGGTGTAACAAGCATGTGGCGCCCTCTCGGGCATAATCTTCGTTAGCCCGCCAGGCTCGGTGGCCTGCCAGGCTCGGTAGACAACATTGGCCACCACACCCAATACACACCGACGAGCACAGCTGCTCGGCGGTCAGTCACTGTTCATCACCACCACGCCGCGGAGCGTCTGTCTAACGGAGGGCGCCTCGAGCCCTCCCTCGTTCCCGAACCCGGGCGGATCGTAACATCCAGGGGAAAGGACGTCAACAGCGGGTTCACAGTTTGCCACTTGGTTCTTCGTATTGGGCAACGGTGGGACGCTGAGATTGGGAAACGGGGGGTCGTTGAGAGCGGGTAACGGTGGGATGTTGAGATCGGGCAACGGTGGGACGATAGGGAGCGGGAAGTGGTGAACAATTTGGCGTTTGTGATTGACCAGTGAATTCCCTCGACGAGGAAAAGAGGGAAATAAACCGCATAAGAAGCGGATGCGGATGGCTGTGAGAAGAGGGGGACGTTCGGACATGCAAAATACAACTAGCATGTAGTGTGCTCCGATAGTTGGAGCCATGTTTGTAAAACTGAATCATATATCTTTTTTTATTATATTCATTTTTTCCATCTCTTAACCGTGGCTCGGAACCCTTCTTTCTCCCGGCACCTGGCACGGCACCATCCATGGAACCTTCGTGGCCGCACGGACCCCCGACTTCACAACACTGTACAGGCCAGACGGCACGCCTCCGATGTGCTGGCAGCCATCACATATCTTCATAGTACAGTAAAAGAAATGAAATCCTCGAATTGCGATGGACGCCACGAGGCCAATTTCAAGGGTTGTCCTAAACAGAAAAATGAGATAAAAATACTGAAACAGATGAGCAAAGACAAGTATGTCCCACAAAGAGGTGGCAGCGTCAGGGCAACACTGGAGGAGGTGGTCCCTTTGTCGTCGTGGACAAGCTCTAGATCCAAACGAGAGCTCTCGGTTTCTAATTGCGCAGTTCCAGCAGAAGGTAGTTGAATCAGCATCGATAGATCTCTCCGAACCGTTCCTTCAAGTGAGCCGCGAAAGCCCGCAATCTAATGTATGGTCACATCGGCCACCACGCACACGGACTGTCAGCGCGAGCAAATACAGTGCACTGAAAAATCACCATCAGATTCTGTCATCAAAGCCATGCTGCGAAGAATAATCGACGCCCTGCAGCTGCCCCTGTTTGGTTTAAATACGCCAGTTGCGCTAACAGCGGCAAAAATTATGAAAGCTATAGACAGTCTCCTAGCTACTCTGCAGTAATTTCAACCTCTGCCCGCGAAGATGACTGTGCTCTGCTGTGAAGTGTACTCGTACGCGCTGCACAGAAACAGCATACTATGGAGCCCTCATCATCATATCCCCAATACCACCACCCTCCTTCCTCTTCCCATTCTATCTCTGTCGTTCCCCCGAACCCCTCCCCAGTGTGCAGTAGCAGGCTAGAGGCAGCTCACTCAGACCAAGCTCTCCACCTTTCTGCCATTAAAAATTTTTTCTCTCTCTCTTTGATGCCGACTTACAGTACTGTAGTATGTGCCGCCCGCTCTGTGCTGTTCTCCACTGAACCGCTTTGATGCCAACTCGGATCACTGGGTATGCTGAGCGGAAACAAGCCAACGTTACAAGGGTTCCTCAAGGACTGCAACCCGACGTATTAGCAGGCTGCGTCACAAAGGCGCTGGATATGTGCTGCCTTTCAATGAACGCCTTTCACGCTGAAGCTTTAGTGAGCTGCTCCATTGTTGCACTGGTTATGAGCCAATCTTCAACGAACCGCTCGCCAACTTGTGCCACTGAGTGTGCGGCATGTGAGGGAACAATTCTCAGCGTTCGCAGACACCGGCGCACCACGCTTCTCGTCTTGGATGTGACGCACAGACTTACGGGCTGTGTCATTACAAGGCGCAGCGTGTCCAGAAAGAAGCGTGAAAGAGGGGCTCAGTCGCCACATAACGGTTTTCTCAGCGTTCGATCGCACCGGCATGGCATGCATTTCGGAGGCATGTGCAGGCTTCGCCACGGCGATGCTACACTGCGCTGAGTGTTCTTAGGGAAGCGCTAAATAGAAGTCCCGCTGCAGTACGCGCATCATACATAACTCGTTTCGACGGTGGCAATACGTTGTGCCGCTATAATAATTAAATGCTAACGCATTGCCATCGACAGTCATCGTGAAATGGTTTCTGTCACAATTTTTCTATTTCTTTTTTTTTTTATTCAGCTCCGGTCCGGTAGCCTCGTCGAGACACAGAGAGAGACAGAAAAGTGGAAAGAAAGGCAGAGAGGTCAACATGACGCACTTCCAAATTGATACCCTACGTAGTGGGGAGGGGGTTAAGAGATGAAAAGAAAGAAAGGAAAGGTCTGAATAATTAGTGTACCTGCCGGCGGGGTGTTAAAGGGAAGCTGAAGAGTCTGTCGAATTCAATAAGACGCTCATATACGGATGCGGGAACCTTATAAACCATGTAGGTAAAATTTTGTTTTTTTTTCTATTAGGAGCGACGTAATCGTCGGTCGAAATTGCGCTGTAGCTCCGCCCCCCGTCGAATGCCGCGCGCTGCTGCTGACGCTGACGATGCGAGCGGAGACCGGAAACCGCGGTGTTGTGACGTCAACTCTAGTGTTTCGTTCCTTCGCAGCGTCCGCGACCGTGCCTGACCGCGCTTGTTTCTGCGTGCGTGCCATCGTAATCTGCTTCGATCGACCCTGCATTCCTTTGTTGGTGCGTCTGCGTGTATGTAGAGTGGTAGTCAACGTGCGTGGTAGTCAACGTGAGTGGTAATGAACGTGAGTGGTAGTCAACGTGGTAGTCAACAGATGAAGGTCACTACACGTACTGCATGAACCGGGAAGCTTTTCACGCGTTTAAACCGTCTTTGTATATTGCCGACAGCTTTGGACAGCGCACAAATGCCGACGATCGCATCCCCGCTTACGTTCCACGAGGAGGCATGCAGGAACACAACACTACAGTTGTTTGACCGGAAACGAGCTCACTAGATCGGCGAAAGATCGGCGAGATCACTAGATCGCTTTGCAAAAACCATACTCACCAAAGAGCATTTCCAACACGAGGAGATCCCAAGACTGCTTTCTTTCGCGTCGAAAGCACTGCTCGCACCAGCATCGTTTGCTTCTTCGAGAGGCCGGCTCTTCGCAATCGGCTCGTACATGTAGGGAGTAACGCCGAACTCCTCAGAAAAGCGCAGTCTCTCTAAATTTTCCATTACCGTCTCAGAAAAACAGCACCAAATTATCTGGCACCGCGCTTCATGTGTAGCGGCAGCGGTCGGTTACTAGAGTTGACGTCACGAGGCGCCCGACCAATCACAGGCGGAAACGAGACGCGCGAGCTGGGCGTGTCCGCTGCTGCACTTTTCGTCGAAATAAAATATATTTGCGCTTTCTTTCGCTCAATTTCGATACGATATTCGAATTCGGAGGGTTGAAAACCATTATGTACAGATGTTCACTCATTTTTTCTGGAAAACCTTTCAGCTTCCCTTTAAAGGGCTTCGAAGGTGCTATCGAGATAAGTTTCATGGGGGTGCTCTATGTAGAATGCGTATTCCAGTAACTGTCCTACGAATGATTTATGGGCCATCAGTTTTACGTTTCTGGGAGCGATGGTTTGTAAAATCACAGACCGAGCAGCTGCTAAACTGACCATTCATATTTATAACATAGTGATGCTCTCGTGCAGGCAGTTTATGCAAATGAGGCAGGATAGGTCGCAATGAGGAAATCTATAGTATGGGTGTCCTGGTGTCTCTTCTCGCCTTCGTAGGAGCAACTACTTTGAAACGGCTGGCTAGATTCACAGATGGATTAGAAACCCAGGTGTCGCATATCATCGACCAACGCAAGTTTCCTCGGACACCTTTATGGGATGACATAACAAACGACATGTGTTGTTATTTTAATTTATGCGAATCGCACAACCTCAGCTATATACGGCAGAAATATTGCTCAGCTTCGAAGGGCGACCAACTGAGAAGTGCTCCGACAACGCCCTACCGACCTCAGCTAGTACCTTCAGCACCAGCGGATATCACTACACTGTGAGCTTTGTATTAGTGGAATGTGAAAGAAAAACGGCAGCAAAAAAAAAAAAAAAAAAGAAAATTACGAAGTCCTGAGTAGACGGAGTAGACTGCCAATCAAGGTTCATATAGTCATTGTGCTGGGAGAAGCTATGTTTTCCTAATCCTCTCTTCGTGGTTTCTTTTTCTGACTCTACAGTAACGCACCAATCAGCCCATAACAGATATAAAACAATGAAAAAGAAAGTATCCGAATATGTCCTAAATACCCCGTATCCGGAACCAGAACGCTCGCTCGCTCACTCACTCACTCACTCACTCACTCACTCACTCACTCACTCACTCACTCACTCACTCACTCACTCACTCACTCACTCACTCACTCACTCACTCACTCACTCACTCACTCACTCACTCACTCACTCACTCACTCACTCACTCACTCACTCACTCACTCACTCACTCACTCACTCACTCACTCACTCACTCACTCACTCACGCTAGACCAACTTGGGCTCAAAGATGTAGGGAGCAAATAAAATGAGACTACATGTAAAGGAACCAGTTGTAAGAAAGCAGTGAAAAAATAGCGATGATTTGGTTGAGAATATTCACATAGATTGGGCTTGCGTGGCATGCTTTCATACAGATGTTACAGTATTGTCACGCTGTGGTGGCGTCGAAGAACGCTCCAAGAAGTGCGAGTTAAGAGATAAACTGTTTATTCGGCGACCTTGTCACCAGGAAGGCGTGAAAAACTCAAATCACAAAGATATATCAGCAAGCACAATCGTCGGTCGTCGAATCTGAACCCTCTGGTCAGCTACTTCTATTCGTACATTCATCACTGTCCATTCCCGAGTAACCGCTGGCGCTTGCTCGTGCACTTTCGATGAACTACAACTCTATTCGCGTCTCTTGCACACTGCGATTTAGACGGGGATATTTCTCTGTATAGGATCGACGACAAAGTTTCAGAAATTTCGTATATAGTAAAAATGCATCTTGCGTCGAGCGATAACCGGTGATAACCGTGATAATCCGCTGAAAAATAATCATCGACAAAAAAGCAAAACAATGTACGCCAGAGAATTTCCCATTAAAGTTTAATTTACACAGAATCGTGACAAGTAATGAAAACGAAAATAAAAGAGCTTTCAACATTTACAACATTTACACATTGCAACCAAACAATGCTATCCATTATTGTCTCCTCCGCACATTCAGACGGAATGTAGTTTCAACCCATACGCCCTGCCAGGTGTCCAACTTTCTGAGAGAATTCATCGTTGGGAGAAGCTTGGAAGACGCGAAGGGGCATTTGTGGGTCTCTCTGGGGAAGTTAGATAAAGGCGTGCGATACACGTGCCCTTCTGTAGCCTACGCTTAATGCGCAGGCCGCTAAAGTTAACGCGCTATACCTATAGTGGAGGGCAGAATGCATATGCTGCCGAAAACTCAGCGTCACAGCGTCGTTAGTCGCGCACTACAGTGCGAAATGACAAAGTTCCCTTGTTAACAATCAGTAAGGGTGACACTTCACCGCTTAGATAACATAGTGACTAAGCTCTGGTATATAGATACATACGTTTGCTAGAAAAATTCCACATGCTCTTTATTCTCGTTAGCGAGAAGCACGCATCATTATTTCGCCTATTTGCACGAGGAGAACACACAGCAAATTAGAACAAGGAACAGACATTGCCATCCTTCTTTATCCTTTCCCTTTCTTTTGCTTTTTGTCCCCACATAAAATTAAGTGTATGATAGAATTATCACAAATATAAATGCTAAAGGGTCGAATATGTACAGTCTCACTGCGTCTTGAGACTTGTGACCTCCTACGCCCTGAGCAGGATCACCTATGTCGACCCGTACCTTAGCCTCAATGCAAATGACAAGCTCAAACTCAATACCATGATCAAGAGGGCCTATAAACAAGCCCTACATCTTCCCATCTCCACCTCTAACGAGAAACTGGATGCCCTCGGCATTCACAACACCATAGACGAGCTTATTGAAGCGCCGAGTATTAGCCAATATGAATGACTCGCCAATTCTACCACGGGCAGGCACATTCTAGGCACCCTAGGCATAACCTACACCACCCAATTCGGACCAAAAGTACCTATCCCTCCAAACATTCGCGCTCAGCTAGTTATCCCGCCCATACCTCGCAATATGCGCCCTGAACACAATCCGGAGCGACGTGCAGAAAGAGCTAAACAACTACAAAAGCGCTACGACCAAGCCGCTGACGTAGCCTACGTGGACGCAGCGTAATACCCCGACCAAAACGCCATGGCGGTCGTCGCAGTCGCGGGTTCGCAGTACCGCCTCGCCGCGGCCGCATCAATACTCACCATGCAAACCGAAGTGGGAGAAGAAACCGCCATCGCTTCGGCCTACGCGGCTTCCGATGCACACTGCATCATCAGCGATTCAAAAACGGCCATTCCCAACTGCACAAGAGGGCTGATAACGCCCCAAGCGCAGAAGATACCCTCTGGCACTCGTCCCTCAAGGCAACGCCGCGTCCAGATCATCTGGGCCCCTGGTCACTCGAGTCTGGCTGGAAACGTAGCCGCCCACGATGCCGCCCGAGCTCTCGCACACCGGGCGCATCATCCTTCTCCTGCGTCTTCCTTCCGATCCCGACCAGCCCTCTGTTCTGCATCGCGGTCACGCGCGGGACCGAATGGTCACGTTCAGAGAAATTCTCCTGCACTTCCACAGAGAGCGGTTACGCTACCCCCAGCACACAAAACACTGAATAAATCTCAATCCACCACTTGGCGACTCCTTCAGACGCGAAATTTCCCGAACCCCGTGCTTTAGAACCGGATTTACCCCGATGCATACTCCCCACTCTGCAAAGCGTGCGAGGCCCGCGCTGACCTCGATCATATTGTCACAGACAAAGTAAAGCCACAAAAGACTTCGGTCGACGCTATAGATCTTTTATATATTGCTGTCCTGGCACCTTCGTCGTTGTCTTCTTCTGGGAGCCACCCAACATGCCTAGCATGTGGCACCGAATTGCACCGAGTGGCTGTCAGCTGTGTCGAGGTCGTGGTATTACCCCCCTCCCTAGAAGCATCGTCTCGATGCGGAACATTGATGCACTGGAGATTGCCATGGTGATACTGTTAAGACAGACGTAGATGGTGAGAGAGGTGTGGAGCTTTGCGTTCAGCGGGAGTGGTAGAACTTCAATCTAGAGACGTGAACGACATCGGACAGGCGTGGGCGTCGGGGACGGCGAGTGATGCCTTCTCCTTCAGGAATCACTTCGTATGTGACGTCGCCTAGTCGTTGAACGATCCTATAAGGCCCAAAGTAGCGGCGCAAAAGTTTCTCCGACCGACCACGCTGGCGGATCGGTGTCCACACCCATACTTTCTCACCGGGTTGATAAGTGACATCGCGGTGACGAATATTGTATCGGTCGGCGTCGTTGTGTTATTGGTAGCGGATACGCATTCGTGTGAGCTGGCGCGCCTCTTCGGCGCATCAAGCGAATTCGGCAGCATCAGTGACATTAGAACAGTAGGTGGGTAAAAGCATTGCGTCCAACGTTGTGACAGCTTCCCGGCCGTGCACCAAGCGAAAAGGGGTGAAGCCGGTAGTTTCTTGAACGGCAGTATTATATGCGAACGTAACATATGGGAGAACGTCGTCCCAGTTTTTGTGGTCGACGTCAACATACATGGAAATCATATCAGCGATCGTTTTGTTTAGCCTTTCTGTGAGCCCATTCGCCTGGGGATGGTAAGCAGTGGCTTTGCGGTGAACTGTACCACTGAGAAGCATGATATCTTCTGTGAGCTGCGCTGTAAATGCTGTGCCCGGTCGGTTATAACCACTGCTGGAGCACCATGGCGGAGTAGGATACCATGTACAAAGAAGGTCGCAATATCATTAGCAGTGCCTCGTGGGGGAGCTCGGGTTTCAATGTAACGTGTAAGGTAGTCTGTGGCAACAGCAATCCAATGGTTACCAGCCCTCGACGTGGGGAATGGTCCAAGCAAGTCTATGGATCCGCGGAGGATCCACATGATGGAGAAGTCCAGCGGGACGCACGGGTGGTGTGTTGCGTCTCTGACAGTCGCGGTATGTCTTCACGTATTGCTTTACGTCATGGCGAAGGTTAGGCCAGAAGTACTTTTGGCGTATGCGTGAGAACGTCCGTGTGAATCCCAAGTGGCCCGAAGATGGCTCGTCGTGAGAGGCCCGCAGGATATCGTCACGTAGTGAAGACGGCACTACAAGGAGGCAGGCGGTTGCGGTCGAGTGAAAACCTAATTTGTACAGAACGCCATCGAGGAGAAAAAACGAGGATAACTTGCGGATGAACATACGAGGTGGCTCTGGTAGACGGTTCTCAAGGTAGTCGATGAGAGGCCGGAGTTCTGAATCATCGCGCTGTTGCTTGCTGATGTCTGATACTGTGATAATGGACAGAAATGCCTCCTCTTCATCAAAGTCGTATGGCGACGGTTGAAGTGGAGCACGTGGCAGGCAGTCGGCGTCGGTGTGTTTACGCCGGACTTGAACACTATCGTCATATCGTATTCTTGCAAGCGAAGACTCCAGCATGCAAGACGGCCAGATGGATCCTTCAGTTTGGCGAGCCAGCACAATGAATGGTGATCTGTCACAACTCGAAACGATCGGCCATACAGATATGATCGGAACTTAGCAATTGCCCACACAACGGCCAAGCATTCCTTCTCCGTAGTGGAATAGTTCCTTTCAGCTGGAGACAAAGTGCGGCTTGTGTACGCAATGACGCGCTCGGCTCCATCTTGCCACTGTACGAGGACGGCACCAAGGCCAACGTTGCTGGCATCCGTGTGCAACTCGGTGTCACTGTCTTCGTGAAAGTGTCCTAGAACAGGAGGTGTGTGCAGACGTTTCTGGAGTTCACAGAAGGCCTCTTGTTGGTCCTGCTCCCAGACAAACGGAACATTATCCTTAGTCTACGGTTGCAAAAGTTCGGCTATCCGTGAAAAGTTAGCCACGAAGCGTCGATAATATGCGCAAAGCCCTAAAAAACAGCGGAGTTCGTGTTTGTTCGAAGGTGTTGGAAACGAAGCAACAGCAATGGTTTTGTCGGGGTCTGGTCTAATGCCCTCGTAGCTGACGACATGGCCTAAAAATTCGAGTTCGTCATACACGAAGTAGCATTTTTCAGGCTTTAAAGGCAGGCCAGCAGTACGAATTGCGTCAAGAACTGCTTGTAACCGCTGGAGGTGCTCCTCAAAAGTTTCTGAAAACACAACGATATCATCTGAATAGACAAGACATCGCTGCCACTTAAGACCTCATAGAACCGTGTCCATCATGCGCTGAAAAGTAGCAGGCGCAGAGCACAATCCGAAAGGAAGGACCTTGAATTCGTAGAGTCCGTCAGGCGGAATAAATGCGGTTTTCTCATGGTCTCGCTAATCAACCTCTATTTGCCAGTAGCCGCTGCGAAGGTCCATTGATGAGAAGTATCGAGCATGTCGAAGGCGGTCCAAAGAGTCGTCGATGCGGGGAAGGGGATAAACGTCCTTCTTCGTAACGTTGTTAAGCTTGCGATAGTCAACGCAAAAACGCAGTGTGCCGTCTTTCTTTTTCACCAGAACCACAGGTGACGTCTGTGGAGACGGAGATCGGGTCGTTGGCAGGGACTGTTCAACCGGTGGGAACTTCGCGTACGGCGACGAAGGTTGACTGGCCAGATATTGCTGTATTTCTCTCGGGCACGCTCCCTCACGTGGGCTACGAGCGCAGGGGTGATAGCCCTGGAGTCCTATTCTTCGGTAGTAGCAGGCACGGTGCAAGTGGCCCGCTTCGCCACAGTGGAAGCAGAGTGGCTGATAGTCTGGTGTGATAGTCAGGTGTGCGCCACAGGTCTGACGTTCGCGTATTGATTCGGGGCTTGTGGACCCGTACATATTTGTACGTGAAGCTTGGCCCTGGAAGTGGCACAGCGGTTCTTCAGAAGAAGGTGGGTTACGGTGGTTCCCGGGTTGCGCAGGTAGCCTCACTGCTTGTGCATAAGTCAGTGCGGGGGCGGCTTCAGGTCTGGTTTGCACGAATGGCTGTGCCGCCTGGCAGACTTCTTCGCGGACGATATCTGTGAGGAATGTTACGGTCGGTTGAAATCGTACTCCCTGTAGTCGATCGAGTTCCTCACGCACGACACTACGCACAAGCTCTCTAAGTGCATCGGTGTCATAGGGCAACGAGAGAGAAGATGCTGATCCCAGGCTGATTTGGAGATCGTAGACCGAGGAGCGTTGCTGAAGGGCTCGCTCCATTGTTGTCGCCTCACTGACGAACTCAGCTACTGTAGCTGGAGGCCTTTGCATCAGTCCAGCAAACAGCTGCTATTTCACTGCATGCATCAGCAGGCGTACTTTCTTCGCTTCTGTCATGCCAGGGTCAGCACGCTTGAAAAGCCGGGACTTGTCCTCTACGAACAAGGCTACGCTTTCGTTCGGCCTTTGAACCCTATTCTGAAGGGCTTGCTCTGCTCGCTCTTTTCTTGCGGGACGGATGTACCTATCCCGTATCTGCCGTTGAAATTCTTGCCAGGTGGTGATAGATGGCTCGTGGTTAGCGAACCATGTTCGGGCAGAGTCCTCTAGGGTGAAGTAAATGTTCCTTAAGTTTTTCTGCTCCTCCCAATAATTGACGTCAGCCACACGATCGAAGTCGTCGAGCCAGTCTTCCACGTCCTCAAAAGGCTCACCATGGAACGGCCACAGCCAGCGTGGGGTGTGGAGAACCAGCGACTCAGGAGGCTGTCCCGTACCGTAAGTCTCCTGTGTCTGGCTTGCGGTTGTGGTGGGCATCCTCGGCAGAAGCCGTATTCCGGAGGCAGTCTTTGAAGCCGTCGGCTTTTGCGTAGGTTGTCCGCTTCCAGTTGCTGGGGGTCAGAGTACATAGACGCGTACCCAGAAACTCCGCCAGTTTGTCAGAGACAAAGCCACAAAAGACTTCGGTCGACAGCTATAGATCTTTTATATATCACTGTCCTGGCACATTCGTCGTTGTCTTCTTCTGGGAGCCACCCAACATGCCTAGCATGTGGCACCGAATTGCACCGAGTGGCTGTCAGCTGTGTCGAGGTCATGGCAATATTATCTGGCAATGCCCCAAAGCCTCACCCACCAACACCTCCCTCACTAACATACGCATCATAACTACGGTCGAGCAGTGGAATATATTGCTGCATAGCTTGGACCCAGAGGAGCAGCTCTGGGCCGCCCGGATGGCCGAAGACGCCGCCAGAAAGCAAGGAAGGGGGGTCTGAGGAAGGGGGGGGGGTGGACTGTTGGTTAGTCTCCCGACCCCCGCCACCCCTGCACCGCATCAAGGACATAATAAAGTTGTATCTCTCTCTTGAGAAAGTAAATTGGAATCTGCGATTACGGGAAAATAGTACGTTCCTTGAGGGTTGCCTTCATGTTAGCTCCGACAAATAGACACGTAGTGATACCTTCAAGCACGTACGAACATCTATGCAGGTTATCCCCCCCTCCCCCCGCTCCCGTTTCCACCCTGCGTTTTACTTAGCACCTGCTCAGTTGCACTAAGATCTAGGTCCTAGCACAAGGAAACTTGCACAAGACAATATAAGTGAGCGGCAAACACACGAGTGTGTTTTCCATGCTTCTGTTTCGTCTTTCGCGCTATTCCCTTCAAAGATGGTGTTCAGCTGCATTGCGCCAGTGTCAGGCGACCAATAAATAGTCGACGTTCGTGTTTCGTAAGGGCGTTCTGGAATCTGCCAATTAGCCTCCTCCCTTGTCCTTCCTCTTTCCTCAATACCCCTCTTATTCAATCTCCTTTTCTCTCTGAGTTTCTCACTTTTCTTTTTCTTTTTTGACTCCGTCTTTTCTGTTTAACGAATGAAGTTCGCGAGCAGTGCATGGCGCGCTATCGGTACACTTAACTGCTACTCTCCTTCTTCCCTTACTAATGTCATTGTTGAGCTTTCACACCACGTTTATTCTTTTCAGCTTTGTATTCTTTAGATATGTTTAGCTGAGAACCATGCGTGATTGTTTCGCATGATTCTCACGTATAACTGCTTCGGCTTCGTAACAAGCAACAGAGCAATATTTCCAAACAGTTCCTTCGCCACTGACTTTATTCCCACGGCAATTCATTCACTCAGGCAATACTGACAAAGCTTGTTTCCTTTTCAGTTTGAAAATCACCACTTCATCACACTCGCCCGCATGAAAAAATTAAAGAAAAGATGGAACGTGGGGTTGGCTTCATGATGTCACGTTATAGGTGACGTATACAACATACCAAACAACTGAGAAATTTGCATCGCTTATAAATACTAGATAGACTGCTTCATCGTATGTTCCCCCGCCCGCGCACAGATCGACTTCAAAGAGTGAATGAATAATGGTCACCCAGCGGATTTTCTTGCATTCGTGTAGTTATAATCATCAGTACACACCTTGTAAACAAAGCGCCACCGTAGTGCGGCCAAAACTACCGTATTCTGCAAGGTTGCAAAGAAGCAAAAACTCCCCCTCTCACCCCCTTTAAACTGATGTGAAGCAGTAATTAAATTCCTTGGATGCCAGCCCCCGCAACGGCACTGGAGAGGCTCACCTTGACACATTTTCTAGCCGGAATTTCCACCGAAAAGCGCCCCCGAAGCGTAACGGCCTGAACGTAAACGTATATACCACCGTTCATGCATTCCTTCATGGACCAGTTCGCGCTGCTTACGTCACTCGTCAAAGCTAGCGCTAATCTACTTGAGCGTAAACATCACGTATGGCGCAGCGCTTCCGGTTACACTAATCAGTTGACCAAACAATCCAATGTTCAGCGAGCAGCCTAGGTAGTATTGCCCGCAAGTATGCGTGGAAACGTCACCACGCGAGAAATGGAGCAAAGATGGCCACTAGCTCCGCTGCTGCACCGGTGACAACGCGACGCTTTTTCTTCAATTCCCGCTCGTTATTGCATTTCTAGTATTGGTATATTCGTTCTATGTGAAAAGCAGAAGTTGGCGCGGCTTCGGAGATAGCTCAAAGAGCAGTGATCTATCTATCCGTAGTTTTCTAAAAAAAAAAAAAAAAAACTCACTATATCCGTCGCGGTGGTCCAACCGACTATGGCTTTCAGCTGCTGAATAGGAGGACGCGGGTCCAATCATCTGTATTTCGATGGAGACGGAATCCAAGAAACTCGCGTCTATATTTATATTTAGGGGAACGTTAAAGATCCCCAGGTGGTCCAAATTACTCTGGAGCCCAACATATTTATATGGCGTTTTTTTGTGGTCCGTGTGCTGCTTTGGGATGCTGTATATACACCCAATAATTACATCGATTAGAAAAACTCGATATTTGAATTTGATGCAAATTGACGAACTCACCGAGATTAAATTCAATTTATTTCCAGAATTACAAGTGTTCTGGTGGATACCAAAGGCTAAAAGCTGTTGGAAAACAGCTTGACTAGGCCGATTGTCCATTACAAGGCATACATGGTGGTTGCATCAAAATTGTAACATTGTTAGACACTCAGAATAAATTAATTACATAAATGCACAATAACAAGACCGAAAATAATATAAAGACTAAGAGAAAAAACATATTTGATTAATCAGAAAAATGGAAGTATGTGTGTAAGGGTTACTAACAAAACTAATACAAGTCGCTCTGATATAGAGAGTAGATAACACAGACTAAAACATGAAAAACATATTCGATACACCAGAAGATAGAAATACATGTGTATGGGTTACAAAATCAGTAACACGTACAGTTGTCTCTGAAAGAACGATAAACCATAACTGATCACATGTTTAGAAAATGCATTCGCAGTTCCTTCGATGAAGAGGTATATGTACCTTTATATTTATTTAAAATATGTGGCAGATTATGTTTTCATGACTGTAGGCTATATTTATTGCGAAACCACGGAACATACCATGTATCACTATTTCTTGTATTGGAAGAATTGAATTTTGGTGCCAAAGATGCAGTAGACACTAGGAAATTTTTGAAGGCAGTATTTGAGAAATAAAATGAATTTGGAAAGCGAAACATGTAGAAATATTCTATTTTTATAATTTTATGCTTTGAGGACGCTGGCCGCGTTGTCTCCAGATAACCCATGCTGTCAATGTGCCGAATCATTTTCTTTTGCAAAGAAAGGATTTTCGTGTTTGTCTTTCCTGTAGTCGCCCACACTAAGCTACAGTAATTTAAATGGGAAAAAATAAGGCATAATAAATGTTCAGTTTCCCTTTGGTTGGAAGAAGACGCCGACATCGAGACAGAACGCCTGTGATAGCAGACATTTTTGTGCAGATATTTTCAATATGTTTATCCCAAGTAAGGTGCGAGGAAAAAGTGACGCCTAATATTTTATGTTCATCCACAATTTGCAGTTCTTTACCCGCACACAGTAAGGTTTGATTACTAGTAATAACTATATTTTTTGCGCGAAATAACATTAGTTTTCGTAGGGTTTATTTTTAGGCAATTAGCGACTAACCATTCAGATAGCTCATTGAGTAGATAGTTACATTGTTCCATTAATTCTTGTGAATTCGGACCAGAAATGAGAAGATTAGTGTCATCGGCATACACGATAAATTTTACAGTTGTATCAATATTAGCAATGTCGTTAATGTAAAGGTTAAAAAGCATAGGACCTAGTACGCTCCCTTGTGGCACGCCATTTAGTAAAGGAACAAAACTTGACTTGTCGTGTTTTATACATACTGATTGTTTTCGATTAGTAAGGTAAGACTCAAATAATACTAAAGGAGTACCTCTAATGCCATTCTGTGATAAGTTCCATAGCAAAATTTTATGATTTATGCAATCGAATGCCTTACTGAAATCAATGAATAGTGCCAATGTGAAGAGATTTCTTTCTATGTTTTTTAGTACATGCTCCTTGAGTGTGAGCAAAGCAGTTTCTCTTGACCTACCTTTACGAAAGCCGAACAGAGCACTAGATAGAATGTTTTGTCTGTCGAAAAAGTTTGATAAGCGAGAAAAAATAATCTTTTCTAATCCTTTGGAAAATACTGGAATGATTGAGATGGGTCTGTAATTTGACACGCCATTTCTGTTGCCTCCTTTAAAAAGTACAGTTACCCTACTCATTTTCATCTTTTCTGGAAACACCCCAGACTGTAAAGCTAGATTAAAAATACGCGTTAAAGCGGGAGTGATGTATTCTAAAACATACTTGATAGGTTTTATTTGGATATCATCAATGTCAAGAGCTTTACTATTTTTAAGGTTCATGATAGTGCTAAATACCTCAAATTCACTAGTGGGATTGAAAAATAAGCTGTTAGAAACGGAAAAAAACGATGACGTATCAGGCCGAGTTTGCTGTGGCACGGTTATACTTGCAAAGTACTTATTGAAATGGTTTGCGAGTGCTAAACCTGAAATTTCATTGTTATTATAGATTATCTTGTCTGGTGAGGTAGCATGCTTTTTGCGGCCAAGAACCTTATTGATAATGCTCCACAAGGTTTCAGGATGTTTACCAGTGGCGTTTGCAAACAGATGCTCATGATAAGCATTCTTAGCGCGTCTAAGTTCCGTATTTAGTTTGTTTCTCTGCTTTTTAAACAGTGTCAGCGTTTCACGCGAGCGTGTTGTAAGAAATCTATGGTACAGTTTATCTTTGTGTTTTATCATCTTAAAACGTTCCTGTGTAATCCAGGGTTTTCTTATTTTTTTGGATTGCTTAATCTTTTTGAAGGGGAAATGTGCGCTGTAGATTTGTATAAACGCTGACAAAAACTTGGAATACGCGACATTTACATCACTTATTTCGTATAGGAAAGACCAGTCATAATTGCAAACAGTGCGTTTAAAAAGATCCATATTTCTATCAGTTATATCTTGTATAGTAAACACATTTGACTCTGAACAACTTTTTCTCACATTGAAACGAGATGTCATAAACACAGGACAATGATCACTGACGTCCGACGTTACTGTTCCAGTATGCTCTACGACAGGGTCAATATTCGTGATAAGAATGTCGAGACATGTAGACGAGGACAACGTAACACGAGTTGGTGTGCTAATTAGGTTTACAAATCCCGCACAGCTAAGTCTATTAGTAAAATCCAGTGCAGCAGCAGTATTTTCAAGAAAATTTATGTTAGTGTCTCCCCCGCAGACAAGTCGAAATTCGTTAGCAGATACATATTCCAGTAAATTATCAAAGAAATTTTGAAAGCCAAAAATATTTCCATTTGGCGGGCGATATACCACCAAAATTATATCGGAGTAATGTTTAAGCGTTAAAATTTCATAGTCGTTTGTTGTTTTACAAAACTCTGATACTTCTTCACAGTTCCATCCCGACGAGACATAGATTGCTACACCCCCTCCTCGCCTATCAGTTCGATTTCTACTCTCGCACCCTCTGAAGATAACTCTGACGCCTACATACGTATATTAGGATACATATATCGAGTCTCAACAAGTGGGTTTGCGCTTCAGTGTAAGTGAGCTAGTGCGCCCAAGTTTTAAGCGTGAGCTTGGTTAAGTCCAGGCTAATTGGCGCCCCATCTGAACGCAAATCTGAATCCGTGCAGTTACGCGAAGTAAGTAACTGTAGAGACTCGGTAAGTGAATAGGACAAGTGAATAAGACTTATACAAGTGAATAAGACGTTCATCTGTTCATTCGGCCAAGCTATTCATAGTGCTTCAAGGGTCACATCTTAAAGGCGTTATATGCGTAGTGGACAAAACGACATTTTCCAGCAATATAGTACGTAAGAAGAAGAAAACGAATCAATGGCTATACGAGGCCACATGCAGGGGCCTTGTTTGATATTTTACAAATAAATAAATAAATAAATAAATAAATAAATAAATAAATAAATAAATATATAAATAAGGAATACTTGTTTCCGGACATATTGGGAATCGCTCAGAAACGTTTTAAGGAGCGCGAGAGGACGAAACGAACGCACGCATGTCACGTAACACTTATTCTTGGGTATGACCATCGCGGCAATACAACATGCAATGTATTCACTCCTAACTAAAGTTTACGTGCAAGAGCAGTTACTTAGTGGTGGCCATAACATGACCGCGCTGCGTTTTAACCTTGGCACTTAATTTTTTTCGGCACGAACTTCCCGTTTCGAGTTCTCTCTCTCACTGCCTCTCTCACAGCCAATGCCTGTCAAGCACTATTTAATAATGTGCCCAGCTGCTATGTCTCGCGGAGACAGTGCCGTCTGATTTCGCTTTCGTTTTCTCTCCAAGTTGACAGATTCGTGGGCGGATACGTCTCTGTATGCCTGAAACGCCTTCTCAGCGTCGCTCACCCGCGCTTTAATTAAGCTTTCGAAGGGGCCGCGGTTCTGCGTACTACCTATTTGTGCGTTTTGCCACACACTCGTCTGAGCTATGGCTTAAAACTTGAATGCAGTGCTTCAGTGATCCCGCTTGCCCCGGAAGCGGCACGTGGAAGGACATTAAGTAATTGAAGTGTGCTCTTCCGAATATATGTGCTGCGGAGAGCATAGCATAGCCGAATAGCACATTTCTGAGCTGCTTACGTTTTCTTTCTATTTATTTATTTTTTCTGAGGCTCTGGGAAGCGAGACATTGCTGTAGCCTTGTGCTTCAGTAATACACCGGAAATTAAGCTGATCTCTAGTTCGGGCCCGGTGCGGCAGCAATCTCGCGCGATTTTGCGGAGCAGAGATGAAGGTATTCGCGACGTCACTGCGATCCTTTTAACGTCTCTGCCGTGCACTATTGAAACACAGCCTCGCTTTGAAATGCGGCATACTGAATGAGATCTTCGGTAGCTTGAACCATTCGTTTGGCTGCTGCTTCCGATCTTTTTGCACCGCACTGGCTGGTGCTTTCACACGTGTGTTGTGCAAGCGAATAACGATGGTCGGCCAGGTTGCAAAATAGAAAGGCGAGTTCACTTCTATTCTTAATGTTCGGTTTAAGATATGTACGACAGACAGAGCCTATAGGTGCCCCGAAGCAAAACGCAGCCGAGCCCTTGCTCTGTATACACGTGTATGTACGTGGCAGCGGGGTCCGCATTGCGGCACAGAAGCAAACTGCAGGGACACTCGCAGGAGCAGGGCAGGGCGCGCCCCGTCTTTGTTCCCGTCACTCTTTCTTCTTTTTTTCGTTTTCTGTTTTCTTGTCACACGCTCTGCCCTGCTCCGGCAGACTTGTACAGGCCGCATAAGTGACCTCATGAATTGCGCAAACGTGCGCGTGCATGCGCATACGGACATGCGCACACAGACACTCTTAAATACACAGGCAGGAGCACGCACACCTTTATGGCACCATGCATAGTCTGCATTTCTGTCGGCTGCGTGTGGTTGTAGCATCGCGAATCTCCCGAATCCGCGAAGAAAGTGCCAATATTTCGCTAACACCGCAGAGAGCTAGGAACCAACGTCCGAGAAATCTCCGGCCCCTTTCGCACCCTAGGTTTGCTCGCGCATTGCGTATATATACTCCGAACGATGACCCGTACAGCTGTGGGCGTTGCGATAATTTTCCACGGTCCGGTTTGTTTGTGTGTATGTGTGTGTGTGCGTGTGTGTATGTGTGTGTGTTTTTTCTTTTGTTCCTACTTGTACCGTACCACGGGACTTGGCGGCGCAGATGCACGACCACCCAGCGAGAACCGTGCTGGTTCTCGCGATTCCTCAGAGCAACGGGGTCGTGATCGCGCACTGCAGCCGTATGGCGCTGTACGGGCAAAGGCGACGACCTCGAAATAGAAACGCCGCGTATCTGATGATGAGACAGCGCAAGGCGAGTGCGTCTGTCATCAGGCTGGCGGGGTTCATTTACTCGACGGCCCGAGCTGGTGCGCGGGCCAGACGGCGGCTCGTCCGGCGGTGCGCGAGGCTGACTCCGCGGCGTCCAGACTCGGGGGCGACGCGGAGGCCTTGCAGGAAGGAAGCCGCCGAGGAAATGGGAAAGCGAATGCCGCTCAGCGGGAGTGGGGAGGCGGGGTGAAAGGGGAACGGCGCGCGTGCGTTGTTCATTTCTCGGGGCGAGCTTACATCGGCGGGTGCGACCCGGATCGCAGAGGGTAACGAGGGCGCAAAATAAGAAGCTGGATAGTCAAGCCACGCCGAGCGGCTATACCAGTATTTTAAAGACAGCGCGCATCTTGTTAGTGCACTTGCAAGCTTAAGGTTATGAAAATGTAATCAATAAAGGGCCGTATATCGGCTCGAGTCCGCGTGCCTTGGCTGTATGTAGATCTAGTTAATGGGCGGGCTCGCGTCAGCTTTTGTCCGATTGAGTGAGTGAGTGAGTGAGTGAGTGAGTGAGTGAGTGAGTGAGTGAGTGAGTGAGTGAGTGAGTGAGTGAGTGAGTGAGTGAGTGAGTGAGTGAGTGAGTGAGTGAGGAGCATTTTATGAGCGTGCGCCTGGTTCCATATACGGGGTATATAGAACGCCTTCGTATACTGAATTGGGGAAGAAGATGAAACATTTGCACTCGTATATGTGTACCGTCTGCGTTTCCTTTTAATTTCGAAGAGGTTCCAAAATAAATGGCCTGGAGCAAGTAATTAGACCTGCTCAGGTGGATTACCTGAAGAGGCGGGCATTACTTTTACGTGCTTATATCGCAATGTTAAGTTACCTGACTGACAAACTTCCATGAATTAGCATTTTAGTTATTCTCTTAAGCACACACATTAAAACTGATAAGTTGAATCAGTAGTGAAGTCACGTCTGTTTTGCGGAAATCTCAAGACAAGCGCCACCGTCGAGGTATACGGCCCCCAAATGTGCTGCTAAACACATTGACGTTCCGTTTATTAGCCTCCTAAAAGCCTCCTTGATAAAACCTCGTTGATACGTTCCCGTTATCTACGTTTTCCCGGCGCCAAGGTTCGCAATCGAGAACACAAAAAATGACCCAATAGAGTTACGCTCTTTTACCGGTTCATAAGTTTCCAGCAAACACGATTTCTAGGCACCAACGTTCAGTACGTCGCCAAACTGCGGCTGTATGATACGTTTTCCGGCCGCTATAGATCCCATGTAAACAAGAAAATGCGCGAGGCGCGCACGATCGAGAACAGTATATAGCTGCCCGCCGCGGCAGCTTCAGTGCAATACTCGCCAACCCGTCTCACGCGAAAACACCGGCACGCATTCAGTTCCTCCATCTCGGTACCAGCAAGTATTCTCCGGGGGTCGTCGCACGTGGCATTCACAGCCATCACCGCCGATCCTATTGCGACAAGCATCTTCGTCTGTTTAACAGCACGCGGTGCCGTCGGAAGCGTAGCGCATGCTTTTAAGAGGCGATAACCGAAACGCGCCGCCCTTGCCTACTGCAGACTGCGATCGTATACGTTTTCAGGCTGCTAAATCCCACGTGAACAAGAAGAGGCGCGACGCCCGCACGATCGAGAACAGTATCCACCCGTCTCACGTGAAATCGACGGCGCGTACAGTTTCTTATTCCGGTACCAGCAAATCTCCGCCCGGGTCGTCGCACACCGCATTCACAGCTATCGCTGCCAAACCATCCAAAGGTATTGCGATAGGCATCTTCACCCATCTGTTTTACCGAGCGTGGCACGTAGTGCCATTGGTAGCGTACTGCACGCTTTTAGTAGGCGATAATCCAAATGTGCCGCCGTTCCCTGCAGCAGGCGGCGCGATGTGGGCATCACGTTTCGCTTCGGCGGCATCTGGCGTCGTCCACCAGCTAGATTTCGTTTCGGTTCCCCGTCTCCCTCTTAAAACACCACGCGATAGGAAAACAAGAAAACGCGTCTTGGGCCACCAGAGCACCACAAGCTCGACTTGCGTCGGCGTCTCGCGCCGCAACGATCCGCGCGACGCTTCGTGTTACGTAAATGTTAACACTATTGAGTCTATCAATGTTTTAGTTACATTCGGATCTTACGTTTTCCCAGTTAGTACGTTTATTTTCTTGCAGTTTTTTTTCAGAGTGTACTAACGAGGTTCTACTGTGTTAACTTTTCATCCCTATCCCTCTTCCCAAGTGCTGGGCAGCAAACCGAATGTGCGTATGGTTAACCTCCCTGCCTTTCCTTTCTTCTGTTTCTCTCTCTTTAACTGAAAGGGCAATGATATTTTTTTTTTATTCGAGATATTGGGGACGGAACCGATACCACGAGACTAGTGCTAGAAAGCGATCCTGCAGCGATGCCTTCAGCTCGATTTTATGCTACTCATATTGTCTACCATTCATGGCCGGTTGATCCCATTGGTAAAGCAGGCTGAGCGTCATTTTGACCACTGACGAAGCGCGAAAAGCATTAAAAAGGAATTTCATCGGAAAAGGCATCGCTACAAATTCGTGGCCCTAGGGCCAGATAACGTAACACTATACCAATCGGTTTTTATTCCAATCGCCTGATGTGAAATTTAGGTAACGACCGATGAGGCGGCGGCTCGCAGTGTAGTTTCAACCGGCCTATGAAACGCTCTCCTCGTTTATATGAGGAAACTTTTGTTTGCTTTCAAAGCGAATAGGTAGCACATGCCTTGTTTGACAGATTTTTTTTTTTAATTGCCTGACCACAGGCGTGGAGCACGTAGAAGTGGAGATGGTTTCAGTGGTGCCGGGCTAGCGCAGTGAAAGTACACAACCGGATGAGGAGCGTGGTGGTAGCGTAGGCGACTGGTCGCGCACTTCTTACTTAGCTTTCGGTGTCTGGTAGAACATCGCGGCGGCGTGCAATGGAAGGGTTAAAATGCAGCTAAAACTGATCCTCTGCGAAGAAAAGTTATATGTGCCGAAAGGGCTCGACCACGTTATACCTCCACGCAAAAAAAAAGAAAAAATATTATAGGCAAATATATGATTTTCCCCGGCAGCTCGGAGTCGCAAGTGCCAAAGCGATTGGTGGGCAGATATCTTATATTCATTTCAATTAATGGTAGTCTCTGCCATTCGGAAAAAAAAGATCACTTGTGTTCGGCATATCAATGCATTAAATGCGTACATATCACTGTGACACAGTGAGTTTTCGCGGTTATGTGACATCGCGTTACAGTCAGGCGAAGTGGGCGCAGCCCGAAAACTTTTGATCGATAGCGGAGGGCTGACAGTGACAAAGGCGTACGATCGGAAATAATTATTTTTCTTTTGTTCAGTCTAACCATGCACAATCAGTCTGTCCACGTCATATCAGATGGTCAGCTGTTGCGGTTTTCGTGACGTCGCGTGACATACAGGCGAAGTTGGGGTGGACTGAAAAATGTTTGGCCAATCCAAGAGGGCTGATTGCAGAAATCGAATAAAAAAGTTTGGAGTAGCTTTACGTTACAGCGCCCCTAGTCTAGCAATTTCTGCTCAGTTGATATATGACTTCATTATAACGCAACTTTTTTTTTTTCAAGTACAACATGTGTCGTAATATGAAAAATTAAGAGGGTACTTAATGAATATTTTTTACTTAGCTACCTGAACATCGAGATTTACCGGGTCATGTAATTTCTGCTTCATCCAGCAATCCATCCGTATTATAAAAAACAGCGATATCTTACTTTCTTCCCACTCTTCCTACCTTCCTTCTCCATTTTGCTGTCTCCCTCTTTCTGAAGAGCAGGCAGGCATTGTGCCCCTTCCGGTGGCAGTTGCCAGCCTGCTTCTCGCTTTCCCACTCATCTCTCGTGTATATGTTTTCAAAACTACTACTACTACTACTACTACTACTACTACTACTACTACTACTACTAATAATAATAATAATAATAATAATAATAATAATAATAATAATAATAATAATAATAATCTCTTGCACTGACGATACTCTATATAGCTGTCTGAAAAAAAAAAAAGGTAGAATTAAGAGACGCGTTCTTCTTTTTCTTTTTTTTCGAACCTTCCTATACTTTTTTATAGGCTTATGGAAGTACCCGCAAGCAGGCATATTCTTTTACGAGATCTTGCATTGTTAGTTTTACTGTAGCCTTAAACTGTCTGATCGCGGTCATAGCCCAGGATTACAAGGACGGCGCCGAATACAACAACACACGAAGAAGGGGACACGAGTCTCGTGTCCCCTTCTTCTTGTGTTGTTGTATTCGGCGCCGTCCTTGCAATCATGCTTAACCAACTAGCCCACCAACACATGCCCAGGCAGGGTGCGGAAACTCCCTATAACTCCCTTGGGACGCTCAGCCGCATGCCGGATGGTCGGATGGATGTTATGAGCGTCCCCTTTGGAACGGGGTTAGAACGGGGCGGTGAGTTGCGCCACCAAGCTCTTGGTATTATACTGCCTAATGTCCTACCTAGGTTAAAAAAGAAAAAAGAAAAAGAAAAAAAAATGACGAACTCCCACAACCAAATTTTCTGACCCCCTATTGTAAACTTTGCTTTTGTACGTGTGTTGCTTTTCTTCGGCCAATCTTCCGATCGCATTTTTCTAATCTCTACTGCGGACATGTTTACTTTTCCGCTGCTCTCGCTGAACCTAAGGGCTCCAAGGAGGCCACTGGTGCCTAAATCGACCGCTGGGCAAATGTCTTCACATTCTAATAAAACATGCTTCATCGTTTCCCTAGCTTTACTGCAGCAAGCACATGCATCTTCTTCCTTCTTATATCTCGCTTTATAAGTGCGTTTCCTAAGGCATCCTGATCTCGCTTCGACAAGTAATGAGCTTCCCTTTGAGTAATCATCAATTTTTTCTATCCTGATTTCGTTTCTTTCTCTTAAGTAGTTACTCATGGCAGGTTTCTTTTCCATTGCCGCCACCCATGAGATTATGTCCGCCTCTCTGACTTTCCGCTTGACGTTCTTTGTTGCTGTGTTGCTCACCCTACAGGCTGCATACTTGCTAGTAAGCTTCCTAGTTCTTTTCCTGCACTGTGAATCAATGTTTTTTTCTGTACAGATACCTCAACACTCTCCTAGCCCATTTGCTTTCTTCGATATTCCTCAGTAGTTCTTCATAATCAATTTTACTGCGAGCTTCCTTCGTTTAAAAAGTAGTCCAGCCCATATCACCCTGCACAGCTTCATTTGTAGTCTTCCCGTGAGCACCCAATGCGAGGTGTGCCACGGACCTTTGCTTGCCATCGAGTCCTGATTGTACCATTGATTTCAAGCGAACAACCGCATTTCCAAAAGTAAGTCCGGGAACTATTACACCTTTCCACATACCCCGGAGCACCTCGTACCTATTGAATCCCCGTAGCGCTCTGTGCTTCAATATGGCTACATTTCTCTTCCCCTTTACTGTTATTGTTTTTTTCCTGTGTTTACATAAATCTATTGCCTTCGTTTATCCACATACCAAGGTATTTATATTCTTTTACCTGAGGTATTTCCTGGTCCTGCATTGTCACTGTCTGTTCACTGTTTTCATTTAATACCATAACATCTGATTTTCTAACACTAAAATTCAAACCTAAATTCTCGCCTTCCTGTCCACAGATATTAGCGAGACGTTGCAAATCACTTTGCTTGTTAGCTAGCAACACAATGTCGTCCGCACAAAATAAACCTGGAAGCTGCTGCTCTACTACTGTACCCGCCTGTTTGTATCAGAGATTAAACCCGATATTGCTTCCTTCTAGCGCCCTCTCCATCTTCACCATGTACCTCATAAACAGCAATGAGGATAAAGGGCAGCCCTGCCTCAGTCCCTTGTTGATGTCAACTTTCTCCTCGCTCCTCATCCCTTCCCGTTCAACGCAAATGGCATTTTCTAGATAAATCTCTCTCAAAAGCTGTAGACAATCGTCACCTAAGCCTTGCCCTTACAGAATATCCCACAAAATGTTGCGGTTTACGTTTCCATACGCTCCTGTAATGTCTAAAAAGGCCACATATAACGGTCTGCTTTCTACTCTTGATATTTCAATACACTGATGAAGAACAAATAAGTTATCATCCAAGTGCCTACCTACTCTGAAGCCATTCTGAAGTTCTCCGAAAATGCCATTATTCTCTCCCCATGCTTGAAACTTTAATTTGATTGCCTGCATTGCTAGCCTGTATATTACCGATGGTCAACGGTCTATATGAGTGAATTCTATCTTTCTCCCCCTTACCGTTATAAATTAAATTAATTCTACTTTGTCGCCAACTGTCTGGTATTCTTCTATCTTTTAAATTTTTTTCCGCTGCTTTCACCAGAGCTTTCTTACTTTTTGGTTCTAGTTTATTAATCAGCCTAACGGCAACCTCGGCTAGCCCTGTGGCTGTGAACTTAGGAATTTTCTTTTCCGCTTTCTTCCGGTTGAAATGTGTCAGCACCAGCTCCTTTTCCATCTGGTTCTCTTTCGTGCTCTTTTCTTCTTCAAATACAACCTCGTCAATGCCTTGGAAAGATTCAGCTGTTATTTTTCGGATTTAATTTAATGCTGCTTCCCCATCCAGTTTCTTTCCATGTTCGTCTAGGATATGTCGTTGTATTGTTGTTGACTTCCTGCCTAATAAGCTTCTGTGGTTCCAAAATATTCTAGGTGCGGCCTTCTTTTTCTCACCTATTTCTGATATCCAACGTTCACTTTCACCTTTCATCTTTGCTTGCACTAGTATTTGAACCATAGACTTTTTTGCCCGGTACATTTCCCATTTACTGGCTACTTCATCCTGCGTCAACTGCGCCTTCTTTGCCTGCCTGTGCTCTCGGGATGCTTTCTGTCGTTCAGCGATCGCTTCTGGTATCTTCCTGTTCCACAACTGCGAGTCGGCCTAGTTGGAATAGATTCATCTTAAAACTTTTTTGTGCGCAAACAAACAGGGACGAAGAATAGGGGCAACACAAGAACGAGTGCTTGTCGTTGTGTTGTCGAGCGCTCGTCCTTGTGTTGCCCCTATTCTTCGTCCCTGTTTGTTTGCGCACAAAAAGTTTTAAGATGCTTCCTGTCCCGCCAGCTTTTCGGTTTCTTTTTTTCCTTTCCAACGAACGTGTTGTTTCTCTTTCCGTATTTCTGTCGGCGATGCCGATACGCTGCGGCAGCGCCGCTTCCACCACTAGCGGCTGCTGGATATCCAACTAGAAATAATTCACAAACAAAATAATCACTTATGACGTCATTGGTGAGGTCAGAAGGTAGAGAGCGAGGGCGCGCAGTCGGGAGGAGGAGGGTTGAAGCGGAAGCCCCCCTTTCTCCCTTCGCGTGCAAGCGGGATATGTTCGTGCTTTCTGGCCCACTTTCTTGCTGGCCGCGCGGTAAGATTGGCCAAATCGCGGAGCAGGACCCGCTGAAGTGTGCCGTCTTTACGAAGCACATTTTTTTTTCTGCCGCGTATACCTTGCAAACTTTTGTCGATTCATTAAAGCAGTGAGAAATCGGTCATACACGCCAGCACTAAGGAATTATAAGAAATATTTATATAGGAAACCATCGCTACCTACCAATATTCGCTGTTAAAATGTTACATTTCGTCATTTCGTGAAAGTAGTCACTTTGAAATTTCTAACTTGTGCTTAAGTCTATGGCTGCAGTTCAACTAGCCGACATAGATAGTGGGGGCTAGCATGAAGAAAATAACTTCCTGGCGCCAACATTCGTTAATTTTGTTCGTGTGTAGTGAAGTGGATCAAGTAAAGCTGGCCCATTTCGCAGTCAGCCAAAACTCGACACAAATGAAAAATGAACGTTTTCGTGTTTATTCACACATTGCGTACTGCAAAAAGACTGACCTCCACGCAGTGCGAAAGTGTCAGTCTGTCGAAAAATTCAGAGAAAATACGCACCTTAAACCTTCTTCAGTGCAATCAGGGGTGCATCAAAACGCAAAAAGAAATTAGGTGCGTGCGTCGTTTCGCTGTCATTGCTCTTGAAATATGTGTATTTTTTTTTTACTTTAGCCTTGGCTGTTCATGTCCACAAAGAGTGAACAAACTGTATAGCCCAACAAACACGGCACTCAAGCTCTTCATTACAAGTATTTCACCGGTACCGGGTGGGCTACCGTCATGACAAACGAGTCGAGCAACACTGCTCGTATGTCAACTCGCTCAGACTTGCATAGAACTGGTTTACTCATGCAAAATGTATACCTGCTCAGAAAATAGAGCGAAATACTTTTGCTTACCTGTTCTCATTAGGAAAGCTGAAAAACTGCTCAGAACTGGAAATCCCGGTGTTAGAACACCAAGGAGCCGCACAAGACATGTGATGCACAGATTTAGCCATCTTCGTCTAATGCTTGGTAGACCTTCCTATATTCCTTGCGCGCCTGATCAAGTTTTTCTGTCTTATCTTTTCCATCTTCATACCTGGCACGGCAACTATATATATATATGTGTGTGTGTGTGTGTGTTGCGTCGCTGTCCTTTTTTGAAGCTATACCAAAGGAGCCAGCGTGATTCTTTCGTACACAAACGGTGGACAAAAAGATGTGATACTTAGCATTTTGCATTTGGGCCATGCGAACTAAACTGCTCAGAAGGTTGGCGCTGCGTTATGCCAGACCGCTAATCTGGGGCAACAGTCTGTTGAACTCAAATGCCATAGCACTTTACCCACTCCGCATAGCCCATCTACTGAGTACGTAATTTGCGTATCCAAACAATGTATCAGAAGTAATGTCAAACAGTAGTGCAAATACCTGCGCTGGTGAGAGAAATCTTAATGATGATTGGGGAGGTTAGTCGAGCAAAATGTTTGGTATGCTACAACAGGTTTAATACATAACATTAGATCAATGGACGCGTAAAAGGAAGAACAGACCCCCATGTGCTCGCACACACACTCAGAAACGGGCAGCATGAAATGAACAAAGTGGGAAGTCGAGCTCTATGGCGCCGCTGTCATGTAGAAGAAACGTGTGCTGCAGGAGGCGCGCAAATATTTGCAGTCAGCCAAGTGTTGTATTTGTACCATAAATAAATGTCCCCGTCGATTCAGAGGAATCATCAGAGAAAGGTGATTTCGGATACAAAAGCAAATAGTGCGGTAAGACAAAGCCATACACTCAATCCCGGCACTGTATGCGGCTTAGCCGAGAGCAACACGAACACGCAACGCAGTGAAAGAAAAAACCACCGCTGCCTATACCACGGTATCCTACATAGGCGTCGTGCGAAACACTGCTGCGAAAAAAAAAATGGAGTGGATAGCACACAGTGATGCCCAAAATGACTAGCAGGAGTGCAAGAGGAAACCGGAATAAGCCCAAATGCGAGGGAAGAAACACGCCGATAAACCGACACCGAGCTCCGCCGAGTTTGCTGAGAACCTACCAAGCAGTTGTACGCGAAGGACGGACGATGTAACCAAGTATGGACAGCCCGCAGGAAGTGCTCTCCAGATGGAAAGCGCGAACACCCACGTAATACATGTAAAAAAAGGTAACTATAGAGAGATGCTATCCATGCCTTGTGGGACATGGAGGCGCGTCAAAATATAGAGCAACTTATACGGGGATGCACAGGATACCACACATCTCTCCTGAGCATACAGAGGAACAGTCCAGACGTACACGCACTTTGGACACAAGCTCGGGTGTTATAGTGGAAGGTACGCTGCTCACGTAAACACATTCGCGAGAGAAAACGCAACGATGTGAAAACGTTATCACAAAGCAAAGCGCAGTTGTATCCCATATACCAGTCCTCCTCAAGCAAGCCAGAAATAATTGTCTGAATATATTATTCACTTATTTATCAGTGTATCTAACATTACAGGACAACTTTCACAACGTCAGTTTCTTGGCTCAATAAAGCATGATTCTTCCTTCCTTTCAATCCGCTACTATCAGAGTGGTCCCTACCGCTCATTGTAGGTATATGTGGGCATACTTCACCCGAACCAGTCGTTGCTTTCTGTGTAAGTAAATGTGGCACGAGTGTTTGTATGTGTGTATGCTTTTTTCTCTCATTATTTGGTCGCTCAAATGACAATGTTTTACTTACTACTGTGCTCACGGCTCCTTCTGTTTGGTGCAATTTCTCATTCGGTTGTATCCAAAACATACTTATTAGAATGATTATGTATGTCACTAGACTTGCAGAAGAAAACAGAAAACTTTCGCAGGATGCAGAGCAGGGTTGCCAGATTGGCCTGTTAATAGCCAAATTGGCTACTTTTTATGCGGGTTGGCGTCGGAAATTCCGAGTTGGCTACATGGCTATATTTGGGCTATTTGTGTCTTAAGGACTTCCGAGTCCCGAGGACCACGTCAGCACTGACAAAGCTCGGGTATGCCGGTTTACGAAAAGCCAAAGCTCATTGCTGCTACTACAGATATGCAGGCAATCTCGAAGGCCGTGTTTTTAAGCAATGTCGGCGCTGGGAGGATGGCGTTAAATCATGGCTGCCATGTTTAGACTCTTTTTTTTTTTGGGGGGGGGGGGGTAAGGCGCCATCTGCTGCCGGTTCACGCATGATTCAGTAAGAAAAACAATGGGGCTGACAGCTGTCGAGTACGTGTTCAGTGCCGGATACTATACAGCAAGCTATTATGCAGACTTACACAACATCTCAAATGTACGTACGCCATGTCGTGGCGCGTCATTTTCAACCGTGGTGATTCAATGTTTATCAGGGGTTCCTCGAAGCCTATTTTTGCGTTTTTCTGCAAATCACCGTGTTATTTACTTACACAGTAACTTCACGAAAAAATCCGCAAGTCGTATTAAACGAGAAGCGCGATGGTTCGAGTATTTATACGCAGTGCACGCCGCTCTTGCGTACGGCGCGCGAACGGCGACTGCCGGGCCGCTCCGCCGCCAGCCAGCGACGTCTAAAGGTAGTTGATGGGCTCGAGATAAGAGGTGTCCGGGCACGCAGCAGCCGACGCATCTAATCTCGCGCCCAGCCACTACCGTTAGACGTCGCTGGCTGGCCGCAGAGCGCCACGGCGGCTGCCGTTCCCGCGCCGTACACAAGAGCGACGCGCACTGTATACATACTCAGCGAACCGCAGTAGTCTCGACTGTCGAAACCAACACGAAATATTCTGCTCTAGTACCGCCAAGCATCGCCAAGTTGTGGGCTAGCATCAGGAGTGCAAAAAACGGAGTCGGAAATCTAATGTTCCCCCTGCTGTCTGAGCTTGCTTTGTCCCTACTTGCGCTGCCTCTTTGGAACGCAGCTCTCGAAAGCGTGTTGTTCAGCTAGGTTTCGTTGACAAAGAGTGATCTGGGAAACCACATGTCGAATGAGACACTGCGTTAAGTTAGGCCTGGCAGAGAGTGGGGACTGCTGCAAAGATTTTAAGCCAGAGGAACAGTTTCTGTCACGTCTTCGCATTATGCGTAAGAGCATCGTACGCGTAATGCGAAGACGTGCGATCGTTCCCCACCTGCGGCAAGTTGCTTTTTCATCCACTTTCATTGCCATTAATTTATAATTTCTTTAATTCAATTAGTAAGTACAAGTAATTTTCCCTATGTTGTCCTTCCGCTGGTTCATCCGCTGGTCCTCGCTCCCTGCTCGGTCGTGATGGAAATGGACGTTCCCGCACGTCTGCCGGCGACGGCGGCGTCAGCGGCGGCCGCCTCCAGGAAGAGGATCGGTCAGCAGAGCCACAGCGACAGCGAGGACAGCTATGTTTACTCTCTCAACAGTGAGGACACTTCCGATGACGACTTCCAGCTTGTGCAGAGCCGCAGAGCGAAGAGAAGGAACACCAGGACGTCCTCATCGTCAAGCACGCAAACAGTAAGACACACGCAGAGGTCGGACGCCAATACCATCATATTTGTGCCCGTGCTTTTCACCGTCAACATGAAGCTACTTAACAGGCAATCTGTGTCGATGTCATTGGAAGCCCTGGTGCCAAACGAAATATCGGACATTCGAGTGAACACCCGAAAAAATCTACTGGCGGTTGATGTCCAGCATGCGGCTGCTATGACCACTCTACGCAGCGTAACGGGCCTCGATGGCATTCAGGTGCGCTCTTACATCCCTCTGGGATCTGACGTAGTCACCGGCGTTATCTACGACGTAGACGTCACCATCCTTAATAACGACTTGCCGATTCTTATCAAGCCAGCCAATGATGAGGTCGTCGTTGATGTTAAGCGGCTAGGCAAGTCACCCTCCATGAAGATTGCATTCAAAGGTAAATATATACCATCGCATGTTAAGGTGGGGCACTTCATACATGCAGTGCAGCCTTTCATTGCGAAGCCTCTTTAGAGCCGCAAATGCATGAAAATGGGACACGTGAGCAGCGTCTGCGAAAATCAGGCAGCATGCCCCTGCTGCGCCGAGCCCCACGCTGCAGATAAATGTGGCGCGACTGTAATGAAACGTTCAAACTGCGGAGGGTCACATGAAGCTTCATCGAAGAAATACCCACAAATAAAGAAGCGAATGGCCATCTTGAAAGAGATGGCGAGAGATCATTCATCGCATCGTGAAGCCGCCGATAAAATCAGGAAGCGACGTTCACGTCGCCGGCGCTCCTCAAGGAAGGCTGTTGTCTCTGCGACGGGCATGCCACTTCCTACAACACCACCTCCTCCTCTGCCGCCCAAGCCAGACACTGTGGAAAGGACCACGAAGAACAAGGCCACTGAGAAGACCACATCTGCAGAATCTTGGCCGGCTCTACCGAAACGACAGCCTCCACCAACAGACTCACAGCAAACTTTTGCTGGACAATCCCCGCCGTCTACTGTCGGTGATTTGTGCGATCAAGGCAGGCAGGTGGCTGATATACTGCAATCGCTAATTAATACAATGCGCATTATACTGAACAAGCTGCAAACACCAGCAGCTCGAAGTGCTCTGCAAATACTGGATTCACTAAATCTAGTGCTTGCTAGCATCTTTTAAGCATCATGGCTCAAGCAATAGCCCCTTCCGCACTGAAGTTAAAGGTGCGTCGATCTTTCAGTGGAATGCCAGGGGTCTCCGGACCCGTATAGCAGACTTTCGTCAATTCATTTTTGCAAACCCCTCAGACTGTCCGGTTACGAATATTTCGTCTCGTCCACATGCGGTGCGAACACGAAAGTGATCATCTACATCCGCAGGGACTTAACATATGTCGCTAACGTGGTAGAGCCTCATGACGACAACTAATATGTCTGCCTAAATGTCCAAAAGAAGAATGTGTCATTTACAGTAATTGGAGCCTACATATCCCCAGCGCGTCACTTTGACGGCGAACGACTTCTAAAAATATTACTAATGAACAATGGCCCCTGGGTTATCAGAGGTGACTTCAACGCGCATCACCAGCTATGGGGAAGCACTAAAATTGACTCCAAAGGCACGAGTCTTGCCTCCTTTGCTGCCGACCATGATTTGTGCTGTGTGAATGACGGCAGCCCTACATTTTTGCGAGGCACGACCTATAGTAGCTGCTTGGACTTAACTTTCGTGTCACGGCGCTTTGCCTCGAGCGTCCAGTGGTCTACGGACATAGAAACACATGGAAGCGACCATATTCCAACATATATAAAGATTAGAGGAGTTGAGCAACGCTCTTCTACTGTCTTGCTTACAGTTGATCGGTCAAAGTTTAGAAAGGATATGGAGGACGCTTGTCGTGAAGGCCTCTCACAGACTATCGCAGATGCAATCGCAGAGGCATTGAAAACATCCATCTGCTCGCTTACAAAATCAGCAAGGCGAACAGACTTGGGCATGGAACTGGAGAGGCTGCGTGCGGCACGCGGACGGTGGAGAGGAGGTATCGGCGCATGAAGTCCGTCTTGGATCTGAGGGCTTCACGACGCATACAAAAGAAAGTCCTGCGTCGTAAGGATAAATTGGATAACAAACGATGGAAAATTTTCTGTCAGTCGCTTGATCCCAGAAAATCGCTCTCGCACATATGGAGAAAGGTTAGGGGTCTTCGCTCATTTCCGCATCAAATGAAGCCCTTTGCTGCTCTGGCCATCTACCAACTCCGTTCAGAACTTCAAGTGACTGAAGAGTTCTGTGCACGGGTTGCTGGGTCCGTGGCCATCATTACAGACGCAGCACTGAATGACATCCCTGAGGCACGTGTACCAGAAATGAACGTGCTATTCTCACTCGAAGAGCTCGATACTGCGTTGGCTGCCTGCAGGCGTTCTTCGTCACCAGGACCTGATGGCATCACGTATGCTGCCCTATGCCACCATGGGCAAGACGCACGTGAAGAGCTGCTCAACTACTACAATGAGTGTTGGCAGAACGGCGCCGTTCCTAAACAATGGAAATTGAGTCGCTTGATCCCCATTCTGAAACCTGGAAAGTCTCCAGTTGAGCTCTCATCATATCGTCCGATTGCGCTTTCGAGCTGCGTCGGCAAAGTAATGGAAAGAATGATTGTTGCCCGCTTGGAATGGTACCTAGGGCGATTCAACATCTATGCGGACGCCATGACGGGCTTTCGTCGAGCTCGCTCGTCCATCCACAACGTCATTGACATCGTAACCTGGGTCCAAAAACAAAAAAAGCCTCAAGAGCCTATCGGTGGCACTTCTTCTAGATATAAAAGCAGCATACGACAACGCCGCCCATGAGAGTATACTGAACTCACTTGAGATTGTTGGAGTTGGTGGCCGGATGTACCAGTGGCTTTGGGACTATTTGACAGAGAGGTGCTTTTTCCTACAGACCGAAGACGGCCCAACTTCAGAACATTACATCTGCCGTGGTATGCCGCAGGGTGGAGTGTTGAGCCCTATTTTGTTCAACCTCGTCCTGGTAGGACTAGCGGAGTACCTACCGCAGACAGTCCATGTCTCAATATACGCAGACGACATTTGCATCTGGGCCTCTGCGGTGACTCGCCCTCAGGTACGAGCCAGACTTCAACGGGCGAGAACCATGACGGCGTCCTATCTCCGAGAACAAGGCCTCAGTGTGTCTGCTGAAAAGTGCGCATTGGTTGGCTTTACGCGCAAACAAATGTCATTGTATCCTGTTTCAATCAATGGTCAAGGTGTATCCTATGTTAAGACGCATCGCTTTCTGGATGTAATCATTGACCGCAACCTCTCGTGGAGCACTCACTGCGTAGATCTTAAGAAGTTAGCTGCCATTGCACATGTCTTCAAATTTCTCTGCGGGAAAAACTGGGGTACACCAGTCCATTCTATGATGCAGCTGTACAGAGTACTGTTTCTCGGACTCCTACGTTACAGTCTACCAGTATTGTCAAATGCATGCAAGACGAACTTTCGCGCTTTGGAGAACATACAAGGTCAAGCCCTACGCACGTGTTTAGGGCTGCCTCGGTGCACCTCAACAGCAGCAACAATCACCATCGCGGGAGATCATATAATCCAGACACATCTAGCTGTCGACTCTCTCAGAGCGCACATTCGCTATCTGTCAAGGATCCCCGACCATCATTTGGCCTCCCTACCAGCCGAGAGGCCTCGAGCGACCTTTTCAAGAGTGATTAACGCTCATCAAGAGTGCATACCGTCATCTTTTACACCGGCGGCTAAACCTTCATCTCCACTGTGGTGCTTGCGACAGCCTCAAGTGAATTTTACTATTCGTGGAATTACAAAAAAGTCCAATCATCCATCGCCGGCTCTGAAGCAACTTATGCTCCTATTGCTGCACCACACGTATCATGACCGCATACATATATACACAGAAGGTTCGACCTCACCAACCAGCTCAACTGCCGAGTTAATTTCCTTTCCCTTTGTCCTCTGGTAGCTTCAACGCTAGTCAAGGAGGGAAGGTGTTGAAGGTCCGAAGTCGGCGCCCCTCGATGATTCGAGTGCACGGTGGCAGCACGAAGAAAGAGCCGTTGTCCGACGAAGTGACGTTTTATTCAAACGCCGAGGCGTCTGTCCGAGTCCAAGCCCGAAGCTCCGCTCTTTTTCCACACAACCAAACATAACTTTTTAAGCCCTCAGTTGTACAAAGGAGTCGCAAACCAGCCAATCATACATGCGAGTTCACATCATTGTAACCAATAGCACAACCACCTTCATGCCGCACACGGCATTGGCGGAAACAGTGGCACTCTTTACAACACGCCAGAGGATAGGATTTCTCAAAGACACGTGTCACCTCCCTCTCCCCTACGTTGGGCTGCGAGTATCGGCCCCTGATGTCTTCCTCTTTTCACCTGCAAGCGGCCGCCATGCAAGCTGCCGAGTATGTTTCCGTGAAATCAAGGATTATTGACTGCATATCCGCCGGACAGCGGGCTACCCTGCCAGTACTGAGAAAGCTATCTCCCGTGCAGCTGTGTGCCGGTTCACTTGGAATCCAAACACCATAATTGGGACCCGATGGCGATCGCACACAAAAGCATCCATCGGCCGTAGCCGTCTAAGTGGTTGAAAGCTACCGCCATTTTCACGGGCATTCTTAGAAGGCGCACGCGGATGCCAAACATCAAACCGGCTGGGCAGCGTCGCGTCGCCCAATTTCCGTGCCCGAGACGGTCGACGGGACATTTGGGAAGCGCATGGGCATTAGCGGTGGCGGTGACCTCAAGCACCCCCCAACTTTCATCTTCACGCTCGTCTCCCCGAACGCTCCCCTTCAGCTCGGGCCGTCTACCCTCTTGTTCCGAGCGAGGGTGCAGATCTAGTGGTGCAGCTACTAATCCGTTTTCTCTTCACGCGTCAGTGTTGCCCGCGTCCCCTCTTCGTGGAACCCACATGCGTGCCTCATTTCCGGTTATTGGCCGATACAGCAGGTGTGAGCTGGTCCTGCGCTTTGCTGTAGTCGCCTAAACTGGGCCACAATATAACAGCAAGGTCAAGTCGCTAATCTCGAACTGACTTGCCGCATTCGTCGTTCCAGCTAAGCAGGTTACAGTTAGATTCAAATTGTCACACACGACTACATCAACGTCGGCAGAACTTGCAGCTCTCCATGCCGCTATGACGTATGTCACCGAAGAGCCAACAGAGAAATGGGTTGTATTTTGTGAGTCTAAGGCAGCTCTTCACAGTATGAAGTCTGCATTACACCGCACAACTTACGAGCAGATGATATCTGACATCAGGGCAGCGCACCATCATGCTCTGGAAAGAGGTCACAACATCATATTTCAGTGGATTCGTGCTCACTGTGGCATCGTCGGCAACAACCTAGCTGACAAGGCTGCCCGATCTGCCCACGAAGATACCCAAATGCGTCCAACACCTTTGGCGAGGTCGGACGCTGCCAGGATACTTCGCCTACTGGCACGCAAAAAGTCACAAGTTCTGTGGATTTCAAGTGCCTTCAATTGCCGATTACGTAAACTGGACCCCATGATACGGCTACAACTGCCATCTAGCCTTTCCCGCGGCGAAACAACCTTGCTGTGCAGTTTGTGGCTGGGAGTGGCGTTCACGAACGCATACACCTATCGTTTGGGAATGGCCGAGAGCCCGATGTGCGACTCCTGTGGTTGCGAGGAAACCATCGAGCACCTATTGTGTAGCTGCCCTCGCTACGATGTACAACGCCTCTCTCTGCGGGTGACTTTGCACCGACTGGACTCAGGACCGTTCACTGAGTCAAATATACTCTGACCGTGGCCACACCCGTCACTGGCACGAAAGGCGATTGATGCACTAGTGCAATACTTGAAGTGCACCTGCTTAAGAGGCCGTTTATAGTGTCCCTCTGTATAGTGTCTCTCCCACACGCATTCAGTGCTTTCTCTCTCCTTTTTTTCCTCTTTCTATTCCCCTTTCCCCCCAGTGTAGGGTAGCAAACCGGGTGCTCTTCTGGTAGACCTCCCTGCCTTTTCTGACCTTGCTTTCTCTCTCTCTTTTGACACGTAAGTCCTGACTATAAGAAATGTTCGTCTTGCAATGGTTTAACGTGGTTACTATAGAAGTGCAAATATTGATATCGGTAAGTCGGTTTCTTGTAGAGAGCCGTAGATAGCTTATCATTTATCACTGAAACGCTGACACCAAGGAAATTAATAGTAGATGCAGAATACGTATGAGAAAACGATATGGATGGATGGGCATTGTTAAAGTCAGAAATGAAGGAAAGCAGCTCCTGTTCACCATGTGACCAAATGATAAAAACATCGTCGATGTAGCGCTTGTAATACAAAGGTTTTAGCGCCCGTGTTAGGAAAAATGTATTTTCTAGCTCACCCAGAAATATATTGGCGTAGTTGGGGCCGATCCGCGTACCCATTGACGTTACACCAACTTGGACATAGTGCTGACCTTGAAATTTGAAGTTATTTCTAAAATTAGTGTCAGCAAAGTGGCCAACGTATTGCTGTCGATTAGTTTCTCGGGTAATGCTGCTTCGTAAGGACTGACGACTGCCCTGATGCCATCTGCATGCGGAATGTTGGCGTACAAGGATGTTACATCAAGTGTAACCAAAAGAGAGCCTTGGGGAATATTGATATCGATAATATCTGACAAAAGGTCGGTAGTATACCTTACGTGAGACGGAAATGTAGCTGCGATATTACTAATGAGGGAATCTACGTAGCTGGACAAATTTTCTGTGACTGTACCTATATCGGAAATGATGGCCCTACCGGGGTTGTTTATCTTATGTACTTTAGGTAAAAAGTAAAAGCGACTGGCACCTACGTGTGTACATCGCAGCATGTCACTATAGTACGTCTTCAAACTTTCATTTAGAAATCAAAGGCGATTTTGCTGCGATACTAAAAACATAATATATATGCTTGAATGTACAATGTGCAAGAAATAGTATACTGGACAAATAGAAGGATCTTTTAGATTGCGCTTTAACAATCACAAATCCCACGCTAATACGTTGCCCAACCTACCCATCTCGAAACACGTATATCTCCCTGACCACTTATTTGATAAGATGAAAGTCACGTTGCTTGAATCGGGATTTCGTTCAAATTATGATAGAGAAACCCGTCAATCCTTTCTTATCTATAAGTTTGGTACCATCGCGTCTCGTTTGAATGAAAGTGTTGGAAAATTGAGTTGCCTGGCCATATAGCCCGTCACACCTTCCCTCGTTTTCGTTCTTTTTTAGCAGCACGGCACTATTTTGCCCTTTCACTAGAACGTCTCTATCTTTCGCTTTTGTTTTCATTTGTTGTTCTTGATTGATGACATAGCACCTATTCGGTGACGTTTTTTGCTGTCACCTGATAATTCTTTCGAATTTCATATTTTATACGTATCTTGAAATGATGTGTTTGCAAACGCTATCTGTTTAGACTTGTTTCCACTGTTCGTCAAAGCGATTGACACGCATTCTGTTCGCGCATTTTCTTTGGTATTTATGTAAGCATATCTTCATCTGGTTGATATGAGCATGTATATAAACTGAACCTACGCCTTGCATTGTATTCTGATGAATGCCGGACCCCAGCCGAAACGTCAATAAATCGCTGCATACGTGCGTCTACTTCATTGTACATATATTTGCCCGGATCCAGAAGCGTTCTTTTTTCTGGTATATATATATTATTTATTTATGTATTGCATACTGCAGACCACAACAGGCTCCAAGCAGGACAGGCACAACATAGTAAATGTACAGCAAGATTAAAAATAGGAATACGGAACAAAATGCAGTACAAATGCAGTACAGTTTTGAGTGTGCAGAACAGTACCTCAAGGGCGGCTTATTAGCCCTGGGCTCATATACCCAACACACGTGTTCAGCTTTGAAAAGTAAACGCAAATCTAAACAACTGATATTGCCCTGCGCAGGAAATTCAGTAGTGAACGAAAGTGGCCTATAATAATCATTGAATGAGGCAAGAATACTGTCAACAGCAGTGTTTGAACAGTCAAAACAGCAATATACATGAGAGCTGGCGGCCGGATCAAACAGTGATCTATCTAAAAATACCAAAAAATTATCTACATATCTAAAAACCTCTGCAACGCCCAAGTCGCCCAACCGCGCACAAAGAGCTTTGTCACATTGAGCTAAAAACAGGTCACTTAATATATGCGCTATACATGAGCCTATGCAAACACCCTGCTTTTGCAGGTAAATGTTAATGTCAAATTCAACAAACATTGACGTCAAATAATGGAATAAAAGCTATAAAAATCTTGCCCCACTAACACCACAAACGTTAGAAAAAAGTACAGCGCCGCGCTCATCTATTGCCGCCTCAACGCTGAACAGCAAATCCTCCTGTGGCAAAGAACAACACAAATCTTTTATGTCGACAGAGAATGCAGTCAAGCACTCGCCGTCGGCTCCATTTAAAAAGTTGATCACGCCTGAAGAATCTTTGGTAAGGAACGGATCCGCCACGTTGAGGAGTGTCAGGTTATTTTGCAGGAATTCTGCGACGCACTTCTGCAACGTCCCGGATTCAGAAACAATGACACGAAAAGCACAGTCATCCTTATGGGTCTTGGCGGTTGAAAACATCTCTAGGCAGTCACCGTCAGTGCCATTAAGTTTCTTAACAACGTTTGCCAAATTAAGATCTTTACACATCTGCTTAGCTCGCAACCTTACTTTCTTCAGCAAAACGTGTCGAATAGGATTAAAGACAGCACATACGGCAGCACAGGCTTTATCACGTAAAATATTCGTATTATTCTTTGCCAAATGAGGGTTTGCTGTCCAGCGTTGAGGCGGCAATAGATGAGCACGGCACTGTCCTTTATTCTAACGCTTGTGGTGTTAGTGGGGCAAGGTTTTTAGAGCTTTTATCATTTTATTGGAGCTCAACGTTTGCTGAATTTGACAATAACATTTACCTGCAAAAGCAGGGTGTTTGCATAGGCTCATGCATAGCACCCATATTAGGTGACCTGTTTTTAGCTCGATGTGACAAAGCTCTTTCTGCGCGGTTGGGCGACTTGGGCGTTGTAAAGGTTTTTAGATATGTAGATGATTTTTTGGTATTTTTAGACAGATCACTGTTTGATCTGGCCGCCAGTTCTGATGTAGATTGCTGTTTTGACTGTTAAAACCCTGCTGTTGACAGTATTATTGCCTCATTCAATGAGTATTATAGGCCACTCACGTTCACCACTGCATTTGCTGCACAGGGCAATATCAGGTTTTTAGACTTACGTTTGCTTTTCAAAGCCGAACACGTGTGTTGGGTATATGAGCCCAGAGCTAATAAGCCGCCCTTGAGGTACAGTTCTGCACACTCAAAACTCATAAAAAGAAGTATCGTACGTTCTTTCTTGTCATGCGCTCTCTCTAAGTCATGTGCTGACTTGCTGGATGAAGGCCTTAGTAAGCAGGTGGCTCGTCTGGAAGCAGCGGACTATCCGAGACATATCATTATCTCGGTTGCTGAAAGCCCGTATCGTCGAAGGAAGCTAATTTCACGCATGAGCGATGAGCAGAAAGCGCATGACGAAAGGAAGAAGAAATAACAAAGGGACAAATGAAAGTTGACTGTAATTCCCTACTTCCATAAGGTTTCCCACAAACTAAAGAAGGTAAGGCAACGGTCTGGTGTAAACGTTGTTTTTACAGCACTTAACAAATTCTTGAGTTTGACTGTGTTGAGCTGTCCCATGAGGAAACCAAAGCCAGGTTGCGCTACCGCGCACATGGATCCTTTTGTTACATGCACTCGTAACGGGGGGTATAAGATTACACTTTCGTGTGTGAAGTACTACGTGGGCGAGGCGGGCAGATGTTTAAACGTGCGTCTGGCGGAGCATAGTAATAAAGTGGAGATCATCTCAATAGATGAGCATCTGGCTGCCCATTGTAAAAAATGTGACGGGAAGGAATCATGATTGCCTCTCTTAAAACAAACTGTTGTTGTCTATCGCCACAGGAATAAGGTAACGAGGGAAATTGTCGAAGCAGCTGAGATAGCTAGAGCAGGTGACGATTGTGTTAGCACGCCGTCTATTCTTTTATCTAAGAAAGAGTTGAATTTTTTGGCATAGTAGTCACATGACTGCTTTTCCTTTTCTTCCTTACCTTCAGTGTGTCTGCTGCAGTAGCGTCCCAGTGAGCATGTATATGCTTACCAGCTGCAATAAATCAGTTGTTGAAAGTTAGCGCTCGTCCCGTGTTACTGCTTCGTCCTTGTCTCGTTTTTGCGCTATGTATCCCAGTTGGTATGTACCTCCAAGAAGGGCCTGGACATAGAAGGCACGTTACTCGACAGCAAGGGAGAGGTGGGCAGCCGACCCCTATTGATAGGAGATTTCAAGAGAGAGAGAGTGAGAGAGAGAGAGAGAGAGAAAAAGAATACAGAGAAAGGCGGGGAGGTTAACCAGAGGCAGATCTGGTTGGCTACCCTGCACGGGGGAAATGGTTTTGGGGGATAAAAAGATTTTAATGCGCCTCACCCAATATGGGGCTCCCAACCAATCTCCCTGGGGGACAGAGGAACACCGCAAGGTTCGGTCCTTTCCCCCGTCCTGTTCAACATGGCTCTACTGTCGTTGCCCAAGCTTCTCGAATAAATAGACGGAGTGGGCCATGCCTTATATGTCGACGACATCACCCTCTGGACTGCGAGGGCAGGGTCGGATGGCTGGATGGAGAATACGCTCCAAAAAGCGGCTGACACGGTCAACAGCTATGCGAAGAGCTGTGCCGTTTGCTGTTCGCCTCAAAAATCGGAGCCGACCATTTTCAGATCGCGTGCATGAGGGAAACAAGCAAAAAACATAGGAATCACTTTGGGAGGGATCCGGATCCTCCCGGTACCTCCTCTCAGGATCCTGGGCCTCCTAACCCAGGCAGATTGCAAGGCAATGGCCATGATCAGAAAAATCAAGCTCACGTCACACCAGATTTCGAACATGATCAAATGAGTGGCCAACAGGCGGAGGGGTCTGAAGGAATCGGACACCTTGCACCTCGTTCAGCCCTTTGTTACCTCACAAAACGTCTACGCAGCGCCGCACCAGCAACTCCACAAGGAGGACGTCTTACAACTTGACGCGATAATCAGAAAAGCCACGAACCAGGCCCTGGGTATTCCCATAAATTCATGCACGACAAAATTACTTCAAAAGGCAGTCTACAACACAGTAGCCGAGCTCGTAGAAGCCCACCTATCCAATCAAAGGGTACGCCTTAGCCAGACCAAAGCGGGCAGAAGCGTCCGCCGCAAGGTCGGATGGCAAGAATCACACTACACCCGCCACGGCCAACTACCTGAAAAGTGGACTCAGAAGCTGGAATGCAAACCACTATCGCCCAACATGAACCCCACAAGGCAAGCCGGACGACACGACGCCCGGGCAAGAGCCATCTCCAAGACCCTGGAGGAAGAAGACACTGTCCTATACACAGACGCCTCTCCACCCAAACGCTCCACGAGGGCAATATTCGTGGTCATCGGGCTGGACAAGCTGGCCACCTGCGCATTAATCAACATTCCGTCTTCGGAAGAAGGAGAAGAAGCGGCGATAGCATTCGCACTCCTGCAACCTAACGTCACCAGGATCGTCACGGACTTACAAACTGCATACAAGGACTACAAGTCTAGCTGGATGTCTCTTGCAGTCCTAAAAAACCTCGGAAAACTGCGCGTCCTAAACAAACAATCGAAATAGTTTGGGTCCCGGCCCACTCCTCAGTTGAGGGCAACGAATATGCTCATTAATAGGCCCCAGCGCTCAGCTCCCGGGTCACCGAGGAGGAGGCAAGGGGATGGCAGCCCATCACAAGTTACATAGATGTAGTCAGGGCGATGAGCAAAACGTGAACAAGGTGAATGCAGGAGCCAACGTTTCGACAAGTGGACTTGTCTTCTTCAAGGCGACATATGCTTTCCTCGCCACAGTATATATAGGTGGGGTTATTCTAAAGGGGAGGGGGTGTGAGGCGGGAGGGCGCGGAAACGAGGGAAAGTGTGTTAGCGTGTCGAATTAGTAAAGGAACGCTGTGTACAAGGTCAAAGCCAGGACCCTCCCTCCCATCACCCTAGTCTGTCAACCCACGCGCGTTAGCCGGCGTGTCAAGGGCGTCTGACACGCCAGCTGACGAAAGAAAAAAAAAAAAGAAAGAAAGAAAGAAAAAGAAAAAGAAGGGAAGAAAAGGGAAAAGGGGGGGGGGGGATACGCCAAGAAATCAAACTAAGTGTTGTTGCCTATAGCTTGAGGTTTAGCATAGCGAATAGATTCTAAAGCTCCCTTTGAAACGTTTATGCCTATTGGTTGCAATGTCTTGAACTTATGGATAAGGTATGATTCTCTGTATTTTCTTTCTCGTTCAGAACGGAAATTTGACTGTAAGATGTAGAGTTTAAGTTCATCAAAGTTATGACCTGGTTGGTTGAAATGCTCGGCGACGGCTTTGGGAAGCTTTTTAGCTGTGTCCGCGCGATGTCCGTTTAATCTGACGTTCATTGATTGTCCTGTTTCACCGATATATTGTTTCTAAGCCTAAACAACTGAACAACCACACCCATTACAGAAAACTTGACTCTAACCCAACCTCAGATTACAGCAATATTGTGTTAGGCACAATAGCGGAGCTCCGGTCCAGGGAACTAATCACGCAATCCGAATATCGCTTCATGATGCCCAAAAACAAAACAGCAGGCCGTTTTTATCTTCTTCCTAAAATACATAAAGTTCCGGTCGAAGAAATATTTACAGCAGAAATCCCAGGTCGGCCTATTGTGTCTAATAACAACACACCTACTGAGTCACTATCTAAATTCTTAAATCACCACCTGTCAAACATACCCACTACCCTCCCATCTTTCGTTCAAGACACGCCGCACTTCCTTCGAATTATCGACGGCATCAACGCCAACCAAATCCTTTCCGACCGCGCTATTCTAGTCACTTTGGATGTTTCTGCCCTTTACACCAACATTCCCATGAGTGAAGGAATTGAAGCCGTTTCTAGATCCCTCGCAATCAATCCCCAAGCGCACGCTCCTGAAAAGAAACAATATATCGGTGAAACAGGACAATCAATGAACGTCAGATTAAACGGACATCGCGCGGACACAGCTAAAAAGCTTCCCAAAGCCGTCGCCGAGCATTTCAACCAACCAGGTCATAACTTTGATGAACTTAAACTCTACATCTTACAGTCAAATTTCCGTTCTGAACGAGAAAGAAAATACAGAGAATCATACCTTATCCATAAGTTCAAGACATTGCAACCAATAGGCATAAACGTTTCAAAGGGAGCTTTAGAATCTATTCGCTATGCTAAACCTCAAGCTATAGGCAACAACACTTAGTTTGATTTCTTGGCGTATCCCCCCCCCCCTTTTCCCTTTTCTTCCCTTCTTTTTCTTTTTCTTTCTTTCTTTCTTTTTTTTTTTTCTTTCGTCAGCTGGCGTGTCAGACGCCCTTGACACGCCGGCTAACGCGCGTGGGTTGACAGACTAGGGTGATGGGAGGGGGGGTCCTGGCTTTGACCTTGTACACAGCGTTCCTTTACTAATTCGACACGCTAACACACTTTCCCTCGTTTCCGCGCCCTCCCGCCTCACACCCTCTCCCCTTTAGAATAACCCCACCTATATATACTGTGGCGAGGAAAGCATATGTCGCCTTGAAGAAGACAAGTCCACTTGTCGAAACGTTGGCTCCTGCATTCACCTTGTTCACGTTTTGCTCATCGCCTTGAATTGCCATCTCCCGGATTCCCCGTCTTTTCTATAGATGTAGTCAGATATTACAGGGACGGTAGGAAGACATTCCCAGACCCCCACCACTCCTTGACCAGAGCCGAACAAACAATATACAGGCAAATCCAGGCAGGATCCTTTCCCCACCCCTGCCTCCAGAACAATAATCATCAGCCTGGTTACGCCCACTGCAGGGCAAAGGCCTCTCCCATACGTCTCCAACTACCCCAGTCATGTACTAATCATGGCCATGTTGTCCCTACAAACTTCTTAATCTTATCCGCCCACCTAACTTTCCTCCGCCCTCTGTTGCGCTTCCCTTCCCTTGGAATCCAGTCCGTAACCCTTAATGACCATCGGTTATCTTCCCTCCTCATTACATGCCCTGCCCATGCCAATTTCTTTTTGTTGATTTCAAGTAAGATATAATTAACTCGCATTTGTTCCCTCACCCAATCTGCTCTTTTCTTATCCCTTAACGTTACACCTATCATTATTTTTTCCATAGCTCGTTGCGTCGTCCTCAATTTAAGTAGAACCCTTTTCGTAAGCCTCCAGGTTACTGCCCCGTACGTCAGTACTGGTAAGACACAGCTGTTATATACTTTTCTCTTGAGGGATAATGGCAACTTAGATGTCCTAAGGCAACGTAGGCAATGTCCTAAGTAGATGTATTCCCTTACCACTTCCAGTGCCTCACTACCTATCGTAAACTGCTATTCTCTTCCGAGACTGTTAAACATTACTTAAGTTTTCTGCAGATTAATTTTTAGACCCACCCTTCGGCTTTGCCTCTCCAGGTCAGTGAGCATGCCTTGCAGTTGGTCCCCTGAGTTACTAAGCAAGGCAATATCATCAGCGAATGGCAAGTTACTAAGGTATTCTCCATTAACTCTTATCCCCAATTCTTCCCACTCCAGGTCTCTGAATACCTCCTGTAAACATGCTGTGAATAGCATTGGAGATATTGTATCTCCTTGTCTGACGCCTTTCTTTATTGGGATTGTGTTGCTTTCTTTGTGGAGGATTACGGTGGCTGTGGAACCGCTATAGATATCTTCCAGTATCTTTACATATGGCTCATCTACACCCTAATTCCGTAGTGCCTTCATGACTGCTGAGGTTTCGACTGAATCAAATGCTTTTTCGTAATCAATGAAGGCTATATATAAGGGTTGGTTATATTCCGCACATTTCTCTATCACCTGATTGATAGTGTGAATATGGTCTATTGTTGAGTAGCCTTTACGGAATCCTGCCTGGTCCTTTGGTTGACAGAAGTCTAAGGTATTCCTGATTCTATTTGTGATTACCTTAGTAAATACTTTGTAGGCAACGGACAGTAAGCTGATCGGTCTATAATTTTTCAAGTCTTTGGCGTCCCCTTTCTTATGGATTAGGATTATGTTAGCGTTCTTCCAAGATTCCGGTACGTTCGAGGTCATGAGGCATTGCGTATACAGGGTGACCAGTTCTTCTAGAATAATCTGCCCACCATCCTTCAACAAATCTGCTGCTACCTGATCCTTTCCAGCTGCCTTCCCCCTTTGCATAGCTCCCAAGGCTTTCTCTACTTCTTCCTGCGTTACTTGTGGGATATCAAATTCCTCTAGACTATACTCTCTTCCATTATCGCCGTGGGTTCCACTGGTACTGCATAAATCTCGATAGAACTCCTCAGCAATTTCAACTATCTGATAGTTCTCGATGCTTGGGAAATACCAAGCATCGCTTGTCATTTTTGCAACCAAGTTTCAGTGAGGCCTGTTATGTGCGGGTCATACCCCCACAATTTAATTTCAAGTAACTCCCTCTCCCTTTTTTTTTTGTTCGGAACACTACGTGCGTTATTATTAACAATTCTTAAGCATTATTCATTACGTTTCACTACATTATTATTCCGTAATGAGCTGAACGTTAGATCGCATTTTGCTGCATTATTTTTCCGTAACGAGCCTAACGTATCGCTGCACGAAGAAGCCGAAGTTACAATCGGTTTGCTTAGGCTTTCAAAGAAGTCCGGTTCCGCGATTGCGTCTGGCTTCGCGCAACTCGCCGGTTTGCTATAGAGTCGTCGTTTTTTTTTTAAGCGGCACCCTATCGTTTCTTTTGCTGTCCCAAACATGGGCTGCATTATTAATGTATAGCTTATCAAACGCCACAGAAACATTTTCCTTGCTTTCACGATTTTCCTTCGCGCTTGCCCACAGTTTCTTTTTGACGTCACGCACTCTTCTAGAAAAGTGCTCACCAATTGAATAATCATTACTGTTCAGTTTAAATCCTCTTTTTAGTATTGCAGTTTTGTTACTTGTGTTTAAAAGTTTTAGAATAACCAGTCGCGTGTTGTCATGTCTGCTTGCCTAGCCTGTGAATTAGCTCAATAGGTAGACGTTCGAGTTCTAGAATGTCTTGGAAAATTTTTTTCTTCACGAACTTTTCCAATAACTCACTTGTTTCCTCGTCACCTTTCGGAATGCCAGAAATTATGAGATTTGACCTTCTGCTATGATTCTCTAGGTCATATATTCCTGCCTCAAGTGTCTGAATTGGAGCACTCTATGTGGTCAATATGATATTGGTAGGACGCTACTTTGTTCTCTAGGTTCGCTAATGCATCTAATTTCTTGTCGATATCCAACAATCGGTTCTCTTCTATATCTTTGATATCAGCTGCAATATCCTTGAGCTGTTTTAATATAGGGCCAGGGTTCAATTTAATGTCTCCCCCCAGCAATAACAATTTCCTCACGGAAAACGTGACAGCATGAAACACGCAACGAAGCTGCAGGCATGGCAGCACCAAGAGCTACAGGTCATCAGAACGAAAGCATTGTCCGTAATTCTTTCTTACCTGCACAAGGTAGATGAACGGATTAGTGTTCCGCATGCTTCCGATGCTGCCGTGCCCAGTGAGTGCGAAACGAGTGTGAAGCCTATTTATAGTCCAATTGCACTCTGTCGCCACCTGGAGTACCGGCGCACAGTACTCTGCGCACGTCGACGTAGCAGAATGGCGTGGGCAGCAAGGTAAATCTACCTGGTAGCGAAATTTCCATAGGAGCCCATTCGTTCAAAACATGGCGGTTCATCGGCGGCTCATGGGGCTTAGCGCCATCTGTATGTGAAGGGAACACTTCCGGCGGAAGAAAAGAATACTGTGACACCATATCCGTTAAAAACAGTAGTGACGTCATTTTGTTTTCGAAGGCGCGAAATTCGTTTTGTTGGCCTGCCTTTAGAGCTATATATTCAAATGCCCCGCCATTCGACTTGATGGGCGTTTCGAGCTTTCAGCGCGGAAAGCGATGCAAGAAAAGGCCAGCCATACGGTTGCCGAAATCGCACCCCTGCACAGAATATACTTTCTTTGGAGGCCGACGAGATCTTTAGATGTAGAGAGCTGGTCCTATCGTCGGATGCCAAGTCAGTCTGCCAGCGCAGTCGCACGAAAACAACTACACAATTATCTGGCGGTCATAACTCACTACTTTTGACTGAACAGGTGGAGAAGCGATGAAGTTACTCGCGTCACCAAATTCAGACAAACATCGACAAGCAAGAAAGCACAACGCGTGAGGGGGGTGTATTTCAACAGGTGAACTTTACAAGTGCGCCTTTCTGCACATTTCAAGAGGTGCATTGCATTGCGAGTGATAGTGGCGTCAACGCCCCTGTAACGATGGGCGCTGAAAAGAAATGTATTTAATAATAATAATAAAATTAAATAAAATTGCATTTTCTTATCTAGTCAAGAATATATAAAATTGACCAGGAATATTATTTTCGTTGAATGAATCTAACTGTGTCTCGCTTGAAAAAAAAACAGTTCTTTTTTTCTATGTTTGTTCCCTCCAAACATAGTCGCCCTTCAATCGCTGCTCCCATAACCACCCTTGCTGATGTCCGTGACAATTTGTACTGAACCGCTTTTCGCCGGAAGCTTCGCAACCTATTTGGATCGACCTTGCGGGCACTGCCAAGGATCGGACGCTGTCGAGCAGATATCTAGAGCCTCGTGTCGGAGAGACGCGTGGCTCTCATGCGCAGATGCGTTGACCGCGATGTCATCAATCCGAGAAGGCCGTAGAACAGCACAAGATAGATGAACGGTTTAGTGTTCCGCAGGCTATATATATATATATATATATATATATATATATATATATATATATATATATATATATATATATATATATATATATATATATATATATATATATATCTTGCTTGATGCTACTCGAAGATGATGATCTCGACCAAACGAGTGGCCGAAAAGGTAGCGAAGCTGCTGCTTGAATGTGTCGCAGTTGTCTCTAGCCTGCTACTCTAGCGTGTCTCTAGCCTGCTACTCCTCACTGGGGAAAGGGGAAGTGGTAAATACAGGGAAAGGTAGGTGGCGGGTGATAATGTTATGGTACAATGAGATACTATATACACGTTGTCCAATATGCGGGTGCGCACTCTAGACGCAATACACGTAAGAGTAATCTTGTCCATACAAAAAGTAATCTTGTCACAAAAAGTTATTGCGCAAACACATTTCGCACTGACTGCACGTCTCATAGCTTCTAGGGGCGATCGTCTAAACCAGTCTCACTTAAAAAGTTCAAAAGTGATATTATAGCACGTTGGGCACAGTCAACACTCCTCCACGCGCCCAAAAGCTTTTCTTCTGAAAAGGGGCGGGAGTCCAAGCAGTCAACAGTAGATTTGAGTGTTCTTCGTTCAGCCGCATATTGAGGGCACACGCACAGTACGTGAACTATTGTCTCGAGAGTGTGACAGACGCTTCATTCAGGGTCCCGTGCTTGTCCAATCTTGTGAAGGTATCGATGGGTGCATGCCACACCCAGCCGTCCTTGAGCCAAATGCCGCTTATGGGTACGTCCCACTAAATGAGATGAGTCGACCTCATCTTCTTCGAGTAGCCCGTTGCAATGTATATAATATTATGCATTAACTACGCGAGGTGTTGTTTGTCCGCTCGTTAGTTCACAGTTCGGTAATTCATTCGTTCGTTCGGGCTATTTACTGACATTGGTAGGCATCATTAATGGTTTCTGCTCAATTATCTACTGCGTGAGCATTAGGAGTCTCAAAAAGGAAAAATTTTGTTATATATATATATATATATATATATATATATATATATATATATATATATATGTATGTATGTATAGTGAGACGAGGTTTAGGCAGCCTGTCTCTTCTTTATGCTCTCGAGTGAGAGCCCCACCACCAGGCCCCAATACGGTGATAATGAGTATGTACAGGTGAGAATATGAAGCGTATCAATAATGCTCACACTAATTTCCCCGCGCACGCAAGCGGCCAGCCAGGCCGCGACTTAGCCAGGAGGGAAGCGCCGAGCGAATCGTTTGAGCCGGGAAACATGAACGATCTCTGAACCACGATAACGATGGTCCGAAGAAACGTCTACGGGAGTAACGCGATAGTTGACGGGGGATGTTTGTTCATTAATAATATAGGGGCCAAGGAAGCCGGATTCAAACTTCTCACACAAACCGGGTGTACGAATGGGCGTCCTAAGGAGCACTTCCTCTCCAGGACGAAAGGAGACGTCGCGACGAGAGATGTCGTAACGTTGCACCTAAAAACGGTTTTGTTATACACGCCGTAGCTTGTTCGCTTCATCCATTGGTGGTATATTATTTAGCAAAAAGACTTTGAGAGAGGATATATATATATATATATATATATATATATATATATATATATATATATATATATATATATATATATATATATATATATATATAAGTCATACGGGAAAGGTAGGGAGGTTAACCAGGCTGAGCCCAGTATAGGCTACCCTCCACTGGGGAAACGGGAAAGAAGATTGAAAGAGAAGGAAGAAAGAAGTTCACAGACTCCACTTTTACGCACACAAGCTTGCACCACTGAGTGAGTCACAAGCGTTCATATAGGCTGGTGCATGTCAAGAAAAGCACCAGCGCCTTCGTGGGCTTGCACATAGCAGATGCACGAGGCCACGGAACCAAGATCTTCTCTGTGAAAGGACGGTCGTCTAAGTACTCTCAAAGCTGTACGAAGGGCACTCTTCTCGTCTTCGTATGTAGGGCAGTCACACAGAATGTTTGGTCATTTGTTCGACGCCACATCTGCTGCGATTGGGACTGTCCGTCATTCCAATTAGGAATGAGAATAGGTTTTTGCGAAAGAAAGACCTACTATCAAGCGGTACAGTAGCGTTTCTTCCTGTCGGTTATAAACAGGTAAAAGTTACAATGTCATATGCGGGTCCATGGAATATAGGCGCTGGTCGGCGAACACCAGTGTGTTACATTTTCTTGCAGTAATAACATGAGCATATCACCTCTAAGGTGCCGCGCTGCATCCATTCTCGACAATGTTATCGAGGTGCTTTCTGATACATCATGTGCCTCCCGGGCAGCTTTGTAGGCACTTTTATTGTCAGCAATGTTACAGCGCCCGGGTATAGCCACTGAAATAGAATGTCGTGGCCTCTGTACACTACTTGATGGTACCGTAATCGTATATCTGCTACCAATTTTTAATGTGGGCTGTGGCGCAGAGATGATAAGAGCGATTGCAGGGCTGTCTTTGATTCACAGAATATAGCCCAGTGGTTGTTGCTGCACATGTAGCACTGCGCTACGGAGGGCGAAAAATTCGCATCCTATACAGAATAAAATAATTAAGACCAGAGAGCAGTGGGAGACCGCGTTGCTTAGCTGTGCACCGGAAGACCAACTCAAGGCAATCCAGCAGGCCGAAGATGCCGCCAGGGCCCAAGGGCTCGAGGCCGTCATTTAGGTAGAGGCCTAGGTCTCAAATCTGCAGTGCACAAATAAAGTTTATTCCTCCTCCTCCTCCTGTCGATGTTTTGACGTGGCTGATCTTGCACTTCTTGCACATTGAAATCGACGCAATGACTACCGCACCAGTAGAGCTGGTTAGAGCCTAATAACCATTTGCACAAATGTGAACTTGATTGGAGTATGAATCATGCAGGAGATGTAGAACGGCTTCATTCAAGGCACAAGTTCACAAGTCGGACTTCTTTCCAACTCCTGGAATGGAAAGCTTCACTTGTGGCTGCCGGAAACACCACAAAGGACAAGGTCATCTTGCTGCAGGCGTGAAATCGGATGGAAGAGACGATCGGTGCGAAGCTACAATACCCGAAAAACTTGCCTCTGGTCTACTTTCTAAGAGAGAAGCAAGGAGTTCAGACTGGGGTCGGGAAAGGTGACGAAAAGGTGACGAAGAGGATTTCTAAGGGTGTCTGTGGCGATATACACACTTGTGGGATGTTCCCTGGCGATGACAATTGTTGCGGCTGTTGAAGCGCATGGCGGTAGACACAGACTTGTTCGAACCGCTTGAGCTTGCATGCGCTCAAGCACTCTGAGATTCGTCCTCCGTGTGCTTGACAGCACCGGAGTGCTGTAATGCAAGAAACCCATGAAAAGCGCTTTGCACACTTGAAGCATGGAACGCACCGACGGTCCCCATGCTTTTCCAGCAATGGCTTTAGATATGTGACTGACCGAGAGGAGACTTTTCCTTAGGTAGGATACATAAGGGCTTCAGGAGAGGTCGCGGTCAACAATCATCCCTAAAAATCGATGAGTTCTCGTGTACAAGATAGGCTAGCCATCATTAGACACATGGTATACAGTCATCGATTTTCGCGTGAAGACAACTAATGCGCATTTGTCTGTTCAAAATCAGAGGCCTTGCCTCTGAAGATAAGTACACGTCGTCGTTGCAGCCTCTTGTAACCTTGCGTCAGCCTGCGGCCGAGTAACTCCTGACACCCAGATGCAGATGTCATCTGCGTAAATTGACAGACTGATCGACTGTGGCAGGAATTCCGCCAGCTCAATCCTAGCCACGTTGAGCAAAACCGGGCTCAGAACGCCACCTTGCGGAACTCCGTGGCTCAGGTTTGCCTGGCAGCATGCCTATAGCATGCTACCTCAGATGGGAACAATGAAAAATAACATTATATCCACAGTGCACGTCACACACAGATACACAACATACACAAAACACACCACAGCACTCAATAAGCTAAAGCATCTCATTGAGGCCAGTGTCTCTAAGGAAGGCTAAAACTACTTCCATTGCGCGAAATGCACAGATATGGTAAGTCCATGAGACAAGTACGTGCGATAGCTCAAACCATGACAGTATAGAATTGATGTATGTACAGTGCGACATTAGGGCTGCTGGTTCTAATGAAGTCTAGCAAGCGCAGATTAAGTGCGCGACCAACTCAGAGCAGCAATACGGACCTATCCGCACTTGCGATTCAATGTGCTAGTTTCGTATGCCGTGCGGCCTTCACAGGCGCGATTGGATTTGCTTACGCCTCATTCGGGTAGATGTGGTAAATACTAAATATCTCCTATGCAAAATTAAGCGAGTAAGATCACTGCTGCATCCTGCGTGCAACTTATACGCGAAGACATAGCCCACAGGGGTGGGATCAGAGATCGTTGTTCGGATAATCGGTCTCTTCAGATAAATCGGTCTTCTTCAAATAAGTCAGAGTTCAGATAGTCAGTTCGGGCAGATAGTCAGTCCCTCCTCGTGCTGAAAGAGAAGGGTCCCTCGGATGAAGCCCCCTAAGTCACCACCCCAAACCAGCGCGGACAGCCGATTGAAATAACGATCCTGTCTACAACTTTCTCGTCCACCTGAGGTTTATTTTCACTTTTGGCCTTCGGAAAACAAAAACTGAAAAAGAAGTGCTAGAGCCTCTAAGCTCTTTCCTCCTTTGCTTCAATCACAGCCAGCGATCGGTTAGACGCTTACCATAATTCATTTGACCGGTGTGCAAAGCTATGCATAGACGATGGCCGTTATTGTCATTCGTCACTATTGCAGCCACGTGGTGTGCCGCTGCACGTGTGCGGCCAATTAAACAGTGCGCCACAGCACTTGCTCCAATGTGCCCAACAGCCTTAACGCTGCTCGCCCATGTTCATTACGATGGAAGCACATTTTGCGGCTAAAGGAGCAAAGGCGATGGGGGGGGGGGGGATGAGGAAGAAGAGCACTCGCTTCAGCTAGACCTCCGTCCGGGAGACAGTTGTCCTTACGTGAGGGCATACGCCAAGCAGACCAAGCGTATGTAGTACACGGAGTGTAAGTTTCCGCCGCGCGAGCGACCGGCCAGTGAATTCCACGCCCGCTGAGCCACGCGATATTCTGCCTGGGCGCGGCTCGTTCCGAGCGAGCCCTTGTGGAGAGCCCCTTAATGGTTCTAGGCGCTGGGCGCACGTAGACACCTTGGGCAAAGAAAGGCAGACCACGTTCTCCGGGATTTAGTCTTAATGGGGAGAGACCCAGGGTAAAACCCGGGTGATACGCAGCCGGGCGGAGGGAACCTGTCCCGTTTGAGCCCGATGTACGGCCAAAGTGCTGGTGGCGTTACCAATTCATGAACGGCACGTCGCTGCAGTGGTACTAGAGCAAATAAAAAAAAAGGGGGTGTGGGGAAATAATATGAAAGTGTGTGTGAGGAGAAAACAGAGATAGGTGAAAGAGAGATAACCGGAACGGTTATTGATAGCCTGTGCTTTTGCATTCTACACTTTGTATTCTGTAGAGACAGACGGTGGGGTGTTAGCTGTAATGCAACGACACGACATATTTGGCCCAATCTCAAGCAAATCTAGCGAAACTGCCTTTTTTTATTATTTGTTTCCAGTCCCAAATAATATTTTTCGATATTTCGATATAATATTTTCAGTTTCCAAAATAATATTTCCGATATTATTTCCAGTCAGCTCATCCAGAGGATACTTTTCCTAGATACGGGAACGCAAGGTCATGTGCAGGTTATTTTTTTCTATAGTACTTCATTGCCTTTCCGAAAAGTCGTGTGGTTTGGTTTAGTTTATGGGGCTTAACGTCCCAAGTGACTCAGGCTATGAGAGACGCCGTAGCGGAGGGCTCCGGAAATTTCGACCACCTGGGGTTCTCTAACGTGCACTGACATGAAAAAGTCGTGTGATCAGTCAAACATATATTCAGTCCGAATAAAAAAAGTTTTGCTTGGCACAAAGACAGCTTCCATGATGTGAATGCGAAAGCGTGAGATGAATTAAGAACTCGATTAATGTGGAACGACAGGTGTATTAAGAGGTTAAAGTGGATTATAAGTAATCACGTGTATATACTTAAATAACTTATGACCAATAGCCGTTGACGTCATGCCGATTTTTGCGGAGCAGTTTTTCTGGACACCCCTGCCACTGCTGACAGCTTCCGTTGATAATGGAACATATAAGGCTTTCGCCTTAAAGAATAGATTTTTGATATTTGCGTGAAAACAAAGCTGCGTTACTTTTGTTTCTTTTATTTTTGTGCGACAAAAATTGTCAGCTATAGTCACAGATGGCGAGGAGAAGCATCTTTTGGTAGGCAAAGAAGTTATGTAACATATAACATCGAAAACAGTAATATCTCTTCATCGAAATAGAAAGCAAACTACCATAAAATACGAGCTCTTGCTAAAAAGAATATATAATACAATATGAATAACGCATACCATTTGCACTAACATCACATTGACAGCAGGAAGAAACGCACGAACTGCGTACGAAGATAAAATCTGACAAATTGTAAAGAAATACTTAAGATTAGAAGCAAGTAAAGTGGAACTGCAAAGCGCGTATAGGGCATGAAGCAAATACAATACAACAATCTATTGACACAAATAACTTCATTTTGAAAATAAAAGGAAATCACAAACTACAACACTATGAACACCCAGAAAGGAAGAAAAAAAAGAAGCGGTCTTCACTCTTTAGTACCGGGTCATGGCCCCTTGAACGACGATGACTTCTCGCATCATCGACAGAAGTCATGCGTACAGATTCTCCATGAAATCTGCTTCATTCTGGAGGCACATCCATTCTGCTTCTACCACGCTCCATAGATTATCAGCTGATGTTCCGTGCAGTCCTCTTTTACAGAGCCCGACTTTCATTGTTCCCCATAAATTTTCTATACTGTTGAGGTCGGCTCCTTTGGGCACCCACTGTAGACACCGCACTCCTCGTTCGTTAAGAAGCTCCTAAACCACATTTGCGGTGTGACCAAGTGGGAGATCGTCTCGGAAGAGAAAATCTCCTTCGGGAAACGGGCCGTCCAACGCGTAAGGAATCCTGACATATTCAAGCATGTCACAATACCTTGCCAATGTCAGGTGTCCGTCAATACGATGCAAGACACCAAGTCCATCTCGGGACACAGCTCCGCACACACTGACCGCGGTGCAGGCCGCTTGATGCCGCTTCCTGCACGTAACAGGGGTCGGGCCGGGCATTGAAAGGGCGCCACACTGTTTCCTTTTGATCCCTGCACTTTGTGAACGTTGACTCGTCGGAAAATATTACCATTTCCCAGTCGTCGGTGGTTGAGTCCGCGTGTTCACTTGCGAATTTAAGTCGGGCCGTCTTGTTTGCGTCTGAGAGGAGCGGCTTCTGTGCCGCCACATGGCTCTTCAGGTGTCCTTCCGCCAGCCTGCGTTTTACGGTAGACACTCTCGCAGACACACCAGAGGCAGCACCTATATTCTTGGCGGTGCTGAAGGGGCTGGCCCGCGCGGCTTCAAGAATACTCTTGTCATGAGCTGCAGTCCTTGGTCGAGGGTGCCGTTTATGTGGAGCGTCGGCGATGCAGTCTTCATCCCTGTAAGCCTGGATGATGTGGTTCACAGTCTTATTTGAACTCCCAGTTATTTCAGCTATTTGGCGTTGGGTATACCGTTTTAACGACAGTTCAACTATCCGCATTTGCTCACTGTTAGGTACCCGGGACATTTTACGAGTTGACAAACGTATTCCTTTTTATTAATCTGACATACCAGATAACACCCACTGTGCGGACCAAGGCGGGCCCGATTGCGAAGTTTGAGCGTCGACCGACGGCCACAGTTATCATTTTCGAAACCGATATGAAAACCAATGTAAACGAGGGTGAAGGGGAAAGCAAGCAAGTAGAGGTGATGTGAGCTTGCTGTAACAGCTACACCCTCTCCAGATAGCTCGAAAACACGCCGCAATCATCGCCACTATACAACCATGCCGAGCGCACGGCCACACGATCGCGCGGTGTAGCTCATACTGAGCGCGATAGTACACGAACACGGCCCTGTGCATGTGTGTGCTCCATGAGTCTCCGGACGTCGTTGTGCCTTGATTGTGCTACACGTACCTCTTACCGGTAGAGAAAGCTGACAAATAGATGTTCCTCCTCATTGCCATCTGGTTTATGACTTCTTTTTCTGTGCCAAGTCTCATTCTGCAACTTCAGTAACTCGCCCAGCTTTCCATTCCACCCTCAGTGCTTTTTCTGTGCGTCACCGTTGTACAAATGTACTAGCAGCTGAAAAATTACTATTCGCCTTTATGTATTATCTCAGTAGTTGCAGATGGGAAAATCGCGCGAACAACCTTCATGTGTAGGCATGATACGCTTTCTTTTTTCTGGAAAGCATGAGCTTTGCAAGTGTCCCATACGCAGATTTTTGCAGTTCGGGTTTATTACACAAAGGAGTGCCCAGTAGGTGTGACTTAGTGCCTTAAGTAATGTAATTTTACTGCAAAGCATTGCATTCGTGGTTAAAAAAAATCGTGTTCTTGGCTTATTTCACCTGTTCTTTGATTCAAGAATTGGCCTTTCTTCTAATGTTTTCTATGTGCTGCTGCAAAAGCTGACTACCTTCTGCTCCCCCTTGCCACCATTACTCAAGTTGTGGCCAAGTGCAAAATAATGTGATAATGTGTATTTAAGTTTTTAGTACATTGTTATTTTTGTTCTGCCATGTCTTTTCCATTTTGTTCAGTAGTAATGAACATGTTAAGCATTTCATGTACTTTTGTGCAGGTTTATAAGTAGTTCATGTTTTTTTTTTTGGTATGGCTGTCAATAAAACAATCTTAGCATTTTATTCTATTTTATAGGTTTTTTGCGTGTCATGGTTTTGCCTTTGCCAATGAATTTTCCCTTTCTTTAGTTGTCATGACTATGCAATACACGTCGTCCAGTTTTGTGCAATATCTCAGTAAGTATATCTGAAGCTCTCGCTGCACCTGTGAGCTCTTCTACACTTTGGTCTTTAGGGTATTATATAAAGATCTTTTAGATATGTGTACATGAAACGGCCTTCGCGTTTTCTTGAGCTTTATTTATTTATTTATTTATTTTGATATTTGACTGTCTGTGAACTTTGTGTTGTTGAGTGTTCATGTACATGTCATGCATTTTTCACCTATGTTCATTTTCTGAGCTTGTATATACCAGTTGAGTTATGCGAAAATATTTGTTTTTGGAAACGGAAGTCAATAAAACAAGGCCAAAGATCTGTTGTGTTGGAAGTGGAATTTATATACGTACTGGCGTATGCTGGCGTACTCAAAGTATGGACAAGACTGCGTGCATGCTAACACATAAAGAACCCACAGCGCACCACACGCCTGTTCACAAATAATGACTGGGGTGGCGCGTGCGCGCGATAAAAAAAAAAAAAAAAAACGCGACGCCGTCAGGCAAAACGAAAGCAAAAGTGAAGGTGCGCGGGGAATGGGGAAAGGTGGAGAGGGAACGTAGCGGGGCGTCATAATAAAAACAAAAATAAAAAAACAAAGAGCGCTAGGGGGAGGAGGCGCGGCGCGGCTGATTTCCCTGTTGCTATGGCAACGTAAAGAATCGTGTGCACCGCCATTTTGCCAAAGTATCGCCCTCCTGCTAGGGCCGTAACTGACGCTCTTTCGGCGCTAGCGCCGAAAGAGCGTCTGCTTAAAAACAGCCAATGGCAGCCATGCGGAGATTCACCCCTGGCTTACGTTCGCGCACGGCAGCCTCTTCTGCCATGCGCTGTACCCGCAGCCTACCCATGGTGACGGTCCGGAATTCATTGCGTGACGCGCGTAATGCAATGCAGATATATACAATTCGTCAGGGTAGCGTGGCGTTGATCAATCTTTCTTTAAGAAAGTGGCTTTGATTTTTTTTTTCAGATACTAAGATGAGTTTCTTCGTCAGAGTGAGAGCAAAACTGCCGTCATACTGTCGCCGTCGTGTATACTACCAACGTCGCCGTCGTCTTTCTTCTCTTGTCACCCAGAAACTAGCGTGACGCACACAGTTTGTTGCTTTACGCAAACATGTTCGTCAATATGGTAACTATATGAAAAAACTCCGAACGAGGAAACGATGAGGGATAGCCAGCTGCATGAAATATGGGGCTAAGCGTATACCACCGATTCCTACACAGTGCGTGGCATCCGCATAATTTTTGTTTCTTTTCTTCTTTTTTTTTTTTGCAGGCATACTACGCTTCTGCCTCGGTTGTATGTTTCTTGTATGGGCAAAAGCGTAGCATCAATTTCCTAACTCTGTGTCGTTGAATAGGGAGCTCTAATGTAGCCTACATTTGAGTTTGTCTCCAGTTGCTAAAAGGCATCAAAATATTTGTGCCTCTGAACGCGTGTGATATCAACACAACGTATAGTGTTGTTGATGAAGAGCGGGCCTACTACAGCAGTTGTTAATATGACGAGAACGCCGACTACAGCATAACCTTGCGCGGGCTGTTCGTTCTGGGCAGCGTTATTTATGCATGTACGTACAATACGAACGACGCATTCCATATTACGCGCAAATGACCTATAGCTGTCTGAATTCATCAAAACAACACTGTCCGCTGTGCGAGTGACTCGCGGGTTGAACGAGGTCTTTAAAACTGGACCACTGCACGTGGGCTTATACTCCATTACTTTATCCCTGCCTGTGATAGAATGCTTCGGATAACTGAAATATTTCTCGTTCGCTTCGCAGAATTTCACATAATCAGAGTCAGTCATCACGAAAGACGTCCGCGCGGGGGCCTGCCCATGCAGCGCACTTCGTTTTCGATAGGGCCCCTTCCTGAGGCCACGACGGACTTTGACAGAGCTGCATGCTCACTTCTGTATTGCGTGCAACCTTTGCGTTATTTGCGCTTTATTTTTTTGTTGTCTGTCGGTTTCCTTGTTATAATTCTACGTCGCCGCCTCCCGTTCCCCAGAGTAGAGTCGCAAACATTTTCTGTTCTGGTTGTACTCGCCGCATATCTTCTTTCTTTCATCTTTCTCACACTCTTGTCAGTCTCCGTTTTTAACAGCCCCTTATCAACTGCTTCCAAATACGGCAACACAGTGCCTTAGCGGATTTTTCAAAATAGTGCGCGCAAATTTCTTTTTCATAATTAAAAACAAGGAAACGCAATTTACGCCTTTATACGGGTACCGTTTCTTCTTTATATTGCATGTAAAATTATTCTCGCTCATTGCATAGTGATGACCTTGACTCTCGCATCCTTGACGTCATATAGTTTACCATATATGCGATGAGGGTTTATTGGCCAGTTGTCTGCCCCTGAGATCACGCACTACGTATGTGACGCTTGCGGTTTAATGCGTTTTACTGCGGTTTACTGCGGGTGCCTATACCGCTCTCGAGAATGGATGCGGCCCGGCAACATGAACCACTTGCTCGCCACATCACACTTCTGCAACGAAATTCACCGGTTTTCCCCAACTCCCACTTAATTGTATTCTATTGAACCTAACGTCCGACTTCGCTTGCTACCTGGACTGTCCCGTTGTGATACAACTTTATTGCGCCACATGCGGTTGGGCTTCGGAATTAGGATTGACTATTCATTTTTATAGAAGCGGCCAACATTGCGGCGTGCAATTTTTCCGGGTTTGGCGAGACAATAGAGCACCTTGTGTGCCACTGCCCACCTTTTGATGCTCAACAATGTGCCCTGCGAGCAAGACTCAGCCGCTTGGATGACACATCGCTCTAGGAGGAAGAAATCGCGGGACCTTGGCCTGAGAACTCATGCATGCGCAAATCTACAAAAGCCACATTGGGCTTCTTGAAAACGACTGGACTGTACGAACTCTTGTGACTGTTAACGTACGTATATCTGCGAGTGTGCTCACACTGACTGCCTCTTTATCAGTTTTCTTATCTTCCCCTTTTTTAATATATCTTGCCCTCTTTATTTCCTCTCTCCAAGTGTAGGGTGGCAAACCAGGTACTTCCTTTGTTAACCTCTATGCATTTCCCTATTCGTTTCTCTGGCTCTACCTCCACCGCCATGGTCGTGAGTGGCTCTGGCTAACGCTCCCAGGGCTAGGTTCTAACTACATACACCTAAATACCCAGTAAATGGGATGGAACAGCAGCCGCGCCGCCGCAGCTCGATTGATAGAGCGTCTTACGTGTAATGCGAAAGTTGCGGGTTCGGCTTCCAACGGCGCTTGTGTTGCCTTTCTTTTTTTACTTTCATTTTCTTTTTTAGTTATAAGAACATAAAGTTCAGAAAAATTTTCTGCGAAATTTCTAGCCAATTGCGCTAGTTCAATATTGGAAAAATAAGTGACAGAAGTGTTTCTCATATTTATTTATTTAGTTATTTATTTATTTATTTATTTATTTATTTATTTACCTATTTACACATACTGCAGCCTCGGTGACGCTGTTGCAGAAGTGGGCAGTGAGGGAGGGAAGATAAAAAGAAAGCGAGAAAACAAAATACAGGCACGAAAAAATGTGAATATCAAGTAGATGCAATGGTTTTCAAAAATTCTTGCATAGGCAAAGAGCGGATGCTTCCAGGTAGTGAATTCCAGAACTCAATGGCCAATGGCAAGAAGCTGTGCTTGAACTTCTCCGTTCGGCAAAAGAAAGGGGTGATGTTGAGATTATGAGAACTCCTAGTGATAAACGCTGGACTAAAGTTCAAATAATTATTTAATGTAACAAGGAGCTCAGAATGAACCAGCGTGTGTAAAAATTTCATGCATTCTAAGCAGCGACGAGATGTTTTATCCGTCCTCATAAGAGGATCTAGACCCTTTTTCAAAGAATTTAGGATTGCTTCCCTGGTGGTTCTCTATAACAGGTAACCGGGACAGCGGAATAATCGTGCGCTGTGGTCGGTGACAACCTAAGAATTCATTGCGAGCTCCGTGCAGAAAACCACAGTACACCTGCTTTCTGCACCATATACCTGGTGTAACAAAATAAACGTACTATGCACCACTGCTAACTATAAGTGTCCTCGATGGCGGATTGCGACGTCTTTCTGCCCACTTGATGAAGTCACAGTACGCAGGGCTTGCGTAAACCTGATGTTTTATTGGCGTGTCCAAATTTGTATATGAGGGGCAGGGCTGGGGGAGAGTGAGAGATGGAGGATCAAACGCTATTTGCGGAAGCGAGATGAGTTTCGTATTAAAAACTGATGCGATACGTCAGGCTCGGACGTCATGTCGGCGTTGATGCAATCGCCTCGGCCTGTACGGCCTGTATATCTTGCCTAAGTGGCATTTCCATACCATAGCCAAAATAATCCGACATTGCAGCACCAGCTCGAGGTGCCGCATTGCCTAGTTTTCCTGCTGGGACAGTCCTGGGTAGGTCGGCGACGGCGAGCGGTGAAGCTGGGGTGGACGTGGCTGGCGACGTTGAGGCGAGGGCGAGCGAGCATAGCGGTGAGTCGAGGTAGTGGCGTCGGAAGCGTCGTAGAAGCGACGGGGTGAAGAACTTCGGGGCGCTCTTGAATTCCAGAAGGTGTATCGTGGCGGGGACGGCCAAAGGCTCCTGCAGTAACGGAAAACGTGACCGATTTGGCCGAAGCAGAAATAGATCGGTCTGTCGTCAGGTAAACGCCACTCCGATGGATTCCTGGTAGTGTAGGGATAAGGGACACTGTGAGGTGGACTGCGATAGGGCCGAGGCATAGGAGCAGGGCAGGTGTCGGGGCGGCCCAAGGAGCAGGCGCTGAGAAGACCCATATTAACGATTTCCTGGCGAACCACAGACTGGATCAGCGATATCGTCTCAGCAGTGTTGTTCCAAGACGTCTGTTGAGGCGAGGCAGGAAACGCCGCTTCGAGTTCGAGGCGTACAAGAATATTCCTATTCGATAGTGTATAGGTCTGGTCATCTACACAAGGACGCCGACTGCTTGACCCGTTACCCTGTACACACGCCCGCCAACGCCGACACGGACGCTTCCGCAAGTGTTCTTTCTATTTCCCAGCTTTGGGATATGGCCAAATGAGCAACGCCATGACGCTACTTTGAGGATTCTCATTGACCGAATGGAATCTGCTCCCACTGATCCATCGTTGCGGTGGTTCGTCCTCAACGGCGGTATATTGTACCGACGCAGTTTTCATCCTGGCGGTACTCGCCTTCTCTTTGTCGTTTCTCAACACCTCAGCTCAACCGTGCTTCAGGAGCTTCATGACGCTCCAACTGCCGGACACCTAGGGTTTGCTCGCACTTACGACCGCGTGCGCCGCCGCTTCTACTGGCCCGGCCTCGCACGCTCCGTACAGCGCTACCTAGCTGCTTGCAAGCTTTGTCAACATCACAAAAAGCCAGCAACGCTTCCTGCCGGGTACTTACAGCCGATCGACATTCCACCTGAACCATGCTTTCGCATTGGTTTGGATCTCCTTGGCCTTTTCTCCGAGTCCAGCTCCGGCCACATGTGGATCACTGCCGCTACTGATTACGCGACGCTCTATGCCATCACTCGGGCACTTCCCACGAGCTGCGCAACCGACGTCGCAGATTTCCTACTCCGGGATACCATTTTAGTACATGGCGCCCCGCGACAGCTCCTTACTGATCGCGGCCGCACTTTTCTCTCCCAAGTCATCACCGATATCCTACGCTCACGTTCTACCAAGCACAAACTGGCTACCTTCTATCACCCCCCGACCAACGGCCTTACTGAGTGACTTAATCGGACCATTACTGACATGCTATCGAAATATGCTTCACCGGACCACAAGGGCTGAGATGTGGCGCTCCCTTATGTCACGTTCGCCTATAATTCATCACGCCACGATACTGCTGGGTATTCCCCCTTTTACTCACTCTTCAATCATGACCTTGTATTACCATTGGACTCTTCAATCCCCTTGATACAGGATTCGAGGACTGAGTATGCCCGAGACGCCATCGCCCACGCTGACCACGCGCCAGCTTGCGCGCACTCGTTTGTTGGCGTCGCAGGAATCTCAACGGCACGCTTACAATCCCCACCATCGTGACACATATTTTTCACCAGGCTTTCTTTTTTGGTCTTTTAGCGTTTTCCTCTCTGTCCTCTTTCTAACCCATATCTCCCATCCCCAGTGTAGGGTAGCAAACCGGAGACTGACATCTGGTTAACCTCCCTGCCTTTCCTCTTTATCTCTCTCTCTCTCTCTCTCTCTCTCACCAGGCTTTCTCGTGCTACTTTGGTCCCCTTACCGCCGAGTGGGGCTCTCCGAGAAACTCCTTCCGCGCTACAAAGGCCCTTACCGCTTTCTACGTCAAGTTACCAATGTCACTTACGAGATAATCCTCGTGACCTCCGTCATGTCACCCGGTTCCACATTACCTGACGTCGTACACGTCTCTCAACTTAAGCCTTACAATGTTCTTACCGACGGCCCCGTCTGAAGCGCCGGGACGGTGCTTTTTCTGCCGGGAGTCGTGGTACGGTGGGAAAAGTAGACAATGTCGTCGACAGTGAAGACGACGAAGTGGCAACAGCCTCTCGAGATTCTCAGCTGCTGTTTATATACGCCTTCTAAATACATCGTGTAACTAGTTTTATACCCGTGGCAATATTATGGGGTAAAATAATCGTTACAAAGCAGAAGATCATTGGCGACTTTCGTTTCTTTTTTTTATTTTTTCGCAAGAAGTGACAACAGAAATCATGGTGCTCGAAAATGCACTGCAGCGAACGTCAATGTGGACGCGAGACGCTCACGCCTGCGGATTACAATTTAGTGATGACAAAACGATGAAACCTAAAGCGTTTAGCACGAGAGCGATTCCCGACTTCATTTCACTTTCAGCATACATTAGCTTTTTGTCTGCAGTACGCACGTAGTACAATCAGCGCTGTTGTAGCCATGAAGGACGCCGAGGGTGCTACGGTCATTTAATGTAAGCACGAGCATACACGGCCACTCAAAGGCAGCCGTTCAGCTTATCACTCTGGCACGTTTCGCCCTGGCTCTTTCTTTATTACGTCCATTAGGTTGGAGCACCATAGCGAGACCGAGTGTGTTCATTGATCTATTTCCGGTTCCTTCTTGACGGCAGTTTCGCGAATGAGCCACGGGTTACGTTTCAGGCCCATTGGCACCCGGGCGCTTTGTGTCACGTTCCCTCCACTCCGCGGAGGAAACGGCTTGAGACGACGCCGTGAGCGAACGCTGCCGCTACCGCCGCTCCTAACGAGACCGACACAGCGGAGAGTGCGTACCCTCGCAGAGCACTTCATGCCGCCAGGCGTGCCTAACAGCCATAGTCGCACCGCCTTCTCCCAACGACTGCAACGAGCAGCGGCGGCGGCAGCGACATTGCCTATAGAAGATCGAATGCATGATTTGCCTCCCATTTTGCTTCAATAAAGATAGAATTAGGAGCGTGCCTTCTTTCTTTTTCTTTCCAGCGATAGTTTTTACATAGCTATTTCCTCTTTCGAATCGACGCAAGGTGTTGAAAGTAACCGACATCAATCACTGGCTGAAGGAAAGAAGCAAGAAAGCCACCTTGCTTTGGGGGTTCAATCCTCGGGGAGCTGCGCGCACCAATACCGAGCACGCTCAATAGTCGAACACACCATTTATGTCAAAGTAATTCGTGAGGCAAATGCAGTTCCTTTGTAAGTCACGTAACGGAAATGGACGCAGCGGCTGACTTTATGTATTTGGAAAGCGGTAGGCTCGCAAGAGGCGGTTCTTGAGATTTGCGCGAGCTTCTGCTGTGCTATGGAGTTATGAGATAGGAATGCGACTGTCTCTGTAACATGGTGATTGATGGTCTTGGTAACGTAAATTAATTTTTTTTAATTCGCTCTATAAAATGGGTTTGAACCGAGAACCTTACGAGTTAGGAAGGCTCTATATACCACTGCTTTCCACCGCTGCTTTTGGATCGACCGCGAAAAGAAATCTTGTGTGATAACCTCACTTTGAAAAATGGTCACATTTAGTCAAACGGGTCGCATTCAATGTAGCATTGGGGAAATATTAAATTCCTTCTTTCGTGATTGAAATTAAACCTAAATAAAAGCGTTGAATGTGCATAGCTTACTTTATAAGCTTGTGGTTTACGAGCGCAAGTTGCACATGTTATACGACTTGAGAGCAGAAGAGTAATTAGTCCAACTCAATGGCTTCAGATATTTAAGACTCGTGTTCACGAGTACTGTCAAGCGGAGCTCACTGAAGAGTGTAAGCTTCCAAGATTTATGACGCTGCACTCTAGAGGTGCCCTCGTTGTTCGCGTCTTCGACCTCACGCGTACCTGGAGCATGTACAAGCAATGCGCCTCCATTTAAGAACAAGTGTTCGGCTGGAGAACCGAGACGGCCGCAATTCCTACTGTGTATGTTACGTTGTCGAGGTATACGTCCCTAGAAGGGTTGTTCGTGGCTCATTCATCTGACACGCCGGTGAACTCCATATCTTACCACGTCAGAAATAACCCGCGAGGTGCCACTTGACGGACGAATTTCCCGCTTACATAAAAAAAAAAGGACAGCACTTACGGAACAGTTCACATTCCATGGCGTTCATAGACGAAGACCGATCTCGATCATTTCTTTTGCACGTATGACTTGGCTTGGCAAGTCATGTGAAGGGGTGCAAGTTATGTGAGCTGGCTAGTGCACTTATTGTCAGGGGATGCGGGGTCCGTGCGGAGCAGTTGGCCTTTTTATTTTAGTTACTTTACAAAGTTTTTAACATGACTGGAAACTCGTTCGAACAGTGGATGTGGCCGCTTTAATATCCGTGATAAGAAAGTTATAGTTCTAAGCTATTTCGTATAGCTATATTGTACCTGAATTTGAAATGCACACAAAATAGAGAGGTATTTGACATGATACACCCCAGAAGTACGGCTATGCGCATGTATTTTGTTATACGTGATATTAGAAAAGTGGTTAAAGAGGGATGTCTTAGCGAACTTACGCTTCCCACAAGCTGGTAAACATACAAACAGCGCGGCTGTGTTGTGGTTAATGCATGTGCTGCCAGCAGAGCGCTTTCTGATTAGGACCTCTTTCATCGCTCTTGGTAGACGGGTGAGTGACCCGCAGATTGAGGTTTTCTCTAAATGCGCGTTCACCCATTAGCTGCCAGCGAATCCGCGCTCAAGTTTTATAGAATTACAGCCTAAACGCACGCTAAAAGCACGATACATAGCGATGAACGCGACCCGAATGGAAAGCCCACTTAATCCGAATCTAACGTCAAGCCGCTGCCTTTCTGCCTCGCTCTTCGACATGTGAAAGGTTTCTCTTTTTCCCTTTTTTCGCTTCTCGTATGCGGCGGGCTGAGCATAATCCAGTGATTTGCATATGCTTGCCACACGGAAGAAAAGCATCCGTTCGTTCACACGTCGTGTAAGGCACTTGTCGGCTAGCGAGACTGGCCGTTAATTCCGTGAAACACGAGACGAACGCATAACTTTCTCTAAAGAGAGAGAGAGAGAGAGAAAATAAATTGCGCTGCGCAATAAAACCGCGACAACTGCGAGCACTCCATCAAGCATGCGTAGTTTTTTCGGGCACGCACCTATACTATACTTCTTTCTGCCAAATTGCGCTAAGCGTACTAATGATGCTGCTAATGCAAACCTTGACGCAAGGTGCTCACTTTTTTATTACCAAGGCAAACTAAGCACGTCACTCGCGAACCATTTCCCTGCTTTTTCCGTATGACGGAAAGTTGGGACGACGTGTACAGAGAAGCCAATCTCGCACGCCACTGCCGAGCAGCGTGATGGCGCATTATGACCAGCTTTCTAATTATGACCGACCTCTGCTCATCAGATTATTCGATTCCTGCCCTTTATGGTGGCGCATCTTTCCGCGCTCTGCCCTTTCGCCAGGTGTCGTATATCGCGAGTTCAATTCTGCTACTAATCCTCTTACCTGTCCACTTAAGAGCCCGTCTCGCTCGGCTTCTTGCTACTCTGCCCAATTACCCGAAAGCGGCTTTCTTGGGGCCCTGAGATCCTGAGGTTAGATGCGGCTGCAGAGAGAGAGGGAGACAGAGAGAGCAGCTTCGGTCTGAGCGAAAGGCCACTCCGCAATGAAAAGCAGAAGACCGTCCGCGCGGCGCCAAGAAATAGATGCCTAATACGCTCTGTCCTGACGAAGTCCCTCCTCGATCTCTTACAGCGGAGCAGATCCTGAGCCGAGTCTTGCAGAGTCCTGAGCCTGAGCGATGCAAATAAGATGAGCCTTTTTAGCGAATGGCTTCCGCCGGGGGAGTGATTTGTCCCCCCGGACTCCACGGCAGCATGGAGTCTCGGAACTAGCGAGGGGCGATGCTCCCGTCGTTACGGGATACGTTGAATGTGCCATTGTTGCGGAAAGCAAGAAGATTCGTTTAGCTCTGGAAGGGGTATAACCCTGTGGCGTAGCAACTATTTCTCGAGTTGGGGGGGGGAGCAAACAGAAAACAATCTTTCTCTCTCTCTCTCTCTCTCTCTCTCTCTCTATATATATATATATATATATATATATATATATATATATATATATATATATATATATATATATATATATATATATATATATATGTTGCGAATCTTAATTAGAATAAGGGAAGAAAACTTGTAATGAGTCTGTCCGTTATTTTTATATTTAATAGACCTATTTATCAATCACACTTGGGGAATCATGGGGGCCCGGAATATTATTTGAATTTGAATTTCATTCTTCAAACTATATAACATCTCTTTAGGATACAGGGACAAAAGGCAGTGAGTGTCCCGCAGAGGTCCCTAATCCCGCCCAGTAGCAGCAGTACAGCGCACATAAAGAATGAACATGTGCTACAAAGAATTACAAATTAAAGACATAATTGTATGGCGTTTAAGTCTACACAAATGTATCATGTAACGCTACGTAAGGTAATAATATTGGCAAGGTTATACACAACGAATTACAATGAGCATAAGTGATTTACAGTATTGACAAGAAAAAAAGACAGCAGATGTCGGTGACCATGGAGAAATACAGCCCAATTTCCAGCGAAGCTGTTCCTTTTGAATAGTTGCAATAAAAACTTGTTTGCTGTAATTATATCGCTTATATTAAAAAGTTTCTCTTATATATGACTGTTCCATTTGAAACCTTGCTTGCGTGTAATGCTTTGGAGCACTTGTTTGAATATTTAAAAAGCCACTAATTCACCAACACACACGTTACTTCGTCATAACATTCACCATGGTGTCCTCCCTCCCCATCCCCACCCAAGTTTCGTTAGATTTGATATCGGTTGAGTTGAGAGTTCTCACAGGGCAGCGGGGAAAATTCTGCTTTGTTCGTAAAACACATTTATAAAGCTAGCGATCGCTTGCATGCGTAATTTACTGCAAATGTCATAATTAGACCCTTGTCTTTGAAGTCTACCTACATATCGCCCATACCGCCTGCTTTATTTTGGCCGAATATAAACAAAGTATGCTGTTAAGTTCTCCGAGATCATCTCTGAAGCCAACTAGGAACGTCTTATGACGCATGAAAATAGGGGAAATAATTCACCGACGATTACGATACTTCCTAATCCGAAATTTGAGCGCAACTGTACACGTGCTTTGAGTGAGTGAGTGAAGAAACTTTATTGGAGGTCCGGCGAGGGCCTGGGAACTCGTAGCACACCCGGCTAGTCCCACATCGGGACCGGCACGTCTAGCCCACCGGCCCGGTCGCGGGCACGCCGCACTGCCAGGATTTCCTTGTCTAGAGCGGGGCTTCGCAGAAGCGATATATTGGCTGGCGTGGACAATCTGTCTCGTGCGGCACGTTGCAAACGAAGTGATGCTAGGCGCGAATGCCTTGTTAATCAGGAGATCGCGAGAGGCAGCGCGTGGGTGACGCGTGGGCGCGATTCACATTAGCCGCCGCAGACAGGCCTCCGCTCATGCAGCGCTTTCTTTCCATACAGACGACGCGCGCTACTCTTGCGCCATCTTGTAGCCATCGTCGCCGCAAAGCCTGTCTTGCGTGTCATGACACTTTCCTTCTCACACTTTTGTCATACCCTCCTCCTCCATTTTCTGCCTAATAGTGGCGCTGCACTATCCTCCTCCGCTTTCCTCATCGCGCTCTCTTCACTATTGCCGTCTTTCATCTTCCCCTGCGCTCCGCGTTCGCTTTCATCCTTCGTTGTGTTCGTTCGCTCGGTTACGAGGGACAACGCCTACGCTCGCTGCAGGAACGGGCGCCAGGAGCTGCGCTCTTTATTTGCAACGCTACTAACTGGACCGGGAACGTAAAAATTTTGTCCCACATTGCACCTATCATGACTGCCACCCCTTTCCACGAAATATAAGCCTATTGTAAACTATTGCTATGTTGGGACACTGGGAAGCATTGCTCAAAGCGGCCATATCGCACGCTAGAACACCTAAACAGGAAAGTTTTTACACAGGCTGCGTTTGATCCAAACGCATTACGCTTCACACAGATTTTCCATAGCGTACTACTAATTTTCACTAAATTTGATCTTGGGGGTGGCTTTTATAGTTCTACGAGAACAGCGTTCTCAATTCTAACCCGCTCGTTAGACACGTTCATAACATTCTAGAGTGCTTGCGTACGTAGATTATTGCGAAATTCCCAATTACCCACCTATTTTGTACTTTATCTATATACACATCACCCATTACCTGGTCCTTAGAGTCACCAACCATAAACAAGCTGTCTCGTTTACTTCGTTGAGTACACCAGGCTAACCCAATATATCACGACTGAAAAAATAAAACGAAAACAAAATGAGCTGGTTCAATCATTATTTCTAACGCTTGTAAATTAGTCAGAAAAGTTAAAATTTCAAGACACATTGCAATTAAAATGCCGCCTTTTTCTTCATGGTATAAAATACTTGAAATACAGAGTTCTCTTCGGACATGGGGAAGCCTAGCTAATAACTGCAGCGTGATAATATCTAACTCTTCCTTACAGTTATTTTTTTAAAGCTGTATTTCATCAACACGTATTTACCATCGCACATGAACTTGTCGTATTGTTCCCCCTGTGTTCGCCAAATTTGACCTCAGACGTAGTTGTAATTATGCCAGCGCAGCCGTCTAAGTTTCACAAAGCTCGTAAAGAAGACTAATGACGCCATGGACCACTTGCATACGGATTCTATTGGAAAATGCGCATCTAACCTAGCCATTTGGAATATTGCCTACACATCGGCCTTACGATGCCCTTAATTCGCCCCATATATAAACAAGATGCATCGTTTAGCTCACCGAGGACACCGAAGAAACAAGCTCCGAATCTCGTACGATGCACGAAAACACATGGGAAAACGGGGGGTTTAGGAATTATCTGCAACAGTTGAAATTAAAGCATGGAAAATGAAAGTTTCACACACATTGCGCCTAAATCTTTTCCTATTCTCAAGGAGCTTGAAGTGCATATGTTGTGCCGTTGTTTTAGGAGTCTGGGATTAATTTGGACTAGTGGCAGAATGACACCCTGGAGCGCTTCGATGAGTAACTTTCTACAAAGGCTGTAAGGAACCTACCCAGCATAAACATATATCGCTCGTCACTCAGAACAATGCTACGTAGTTCAAATAAATATAAACACCGTGCCCCACATAGTTCACCGATGATACTGGGGGGAAACAACTAAATGCCGCGAATAACACATAACGAATGGGAGAAAGCGAGCGTCCAGTAACTATTTTGAGAGCACATAAGCAGCCTACGTAGTTCACATTTATGGTACACGTCACCGAAAAGTTGCTTTCATTTCTTCTAGATGTGAAATATCTGCTATTTTTGCTCCTGCCGGGAAGCAAGTAATATTGTATCTCTTATTTAGAAACAGCCTGAAAATGAAATCGGCAAAATAAGAAGTGACACAGGCCTTTGGAAAAAATTCAGGGCAATGTTCCGTTGTCATTGAAATGGCTCTGCACATTCGAGCAAGGTCATTTCACGAAATTATGTACGATTATCGTGATTGCACAATGAAATTCGACAGTTAGACCTGTAAAAGGTTTGATTAGGTTTTTGATGGTGATAAGATACTGAGACTGCAACGCTATGTAAGCAACGCTATGTATTGACGGAGATTCGATAATTTCATCATTTGCTAATCCAACGATCTCACGCCGTAAGGCACACCAATCATTGAGCACCGCTGATTAAAATACTTTATCCGGACCTCTCCCTTCACCCGCAGTTTAAATATAGCAAGCTGATTGTGTTTTCGTATCTTAGTTAGGCGATTCCAAAAAACTCTGCTTGATGCAAGTAGGGCAAGCGGAAATTTGTTAGCGCGGGAACTGCCCAGCGCCAGGCCGTCTCGTCAATGCGAGCGTGTATGGCAAATCCAGCGGGACGTCTGCTACAGCACGTCCCGACTATAGGCACAAAAGACAATCTTCGTTGCGCAAGCAGGGGATACGTAGTAAAGGCAAGCATTACTTACGTGGCCACTGCATTAAGAAAGAAAATTTAGCTTCAGCTGTAGTTTTGTTGGACTTTCCAGCGTGCAGCCGAAAGTTTCAAGGGGCGGGGCGGGGCAAATGGCATACTTGCCGGTGCTCCCTCTGCTTCCCCGGTAAATACACTTATGTATAACTATAACCTTTATTCGGTCAAATACGCCTTGAGTAATGCAATAGCGAGTGTCTTATAGCGAGCCATTCCGCATCCAGGAAGGCGGTGGGTGCGTGTTAGTGCGCCCTTTCGTGGAAGCAGATATTGCGTTCCGCCTTGACGGGCGCGCCTGTCCTCTCAGTGGCTTACAAAATGAGTCTAATCCCCGGGCAAGCGCGCGGGACAATTTGTCCCTAACGCTCTAGCCTTCACTTTGGGAAAAGAAAAAGAAAAAACGTAATCGGTACCTGCGCCGAGGCGACGAAGAATCGACGCGTGTAGCCTGCAGGCGGCGAATTCTGCGCTTTATTTAATCGCTGATTGTCAGCTGTCGCCCGGGAAAAGGTGTTACATACCTACAATATCGCCGAAAGATGGCTACGTCAATCCTCTACACAAGAGCATGCTCGCTAATTTTCCACCAAGTTCCGGATTGCTAGCCTCATTTTTATCGTAACTTCTGGAAAACAGCCCTTGATTGAAAACGATCAGAATGTGCGGCCTCGAAGAGTCACGAAGCTTCCACCAACTATGTGTCGCGGCCTACAGGGAGACACGAAGGTACGCGAGCAGGGGTGGCACACCTAAAAACGCTTGCATCGTGCCTGAAACGGCTATTCAGTGTCAAAAGTGTCCATCCACCATAAAGTGCCTTTCATATAACTACAGTGCGACGCACTCGTAGACTTAAGTGACCGTATGCCCGTTTCACATTGTCTGCCGCAAGAGCACTGTGCAGGTCGACACGCACTTCTGGCTTTCGCTCGCGAAGCATATACGTACGTGAGTGAGTGCGTGAGAGCGTGCCTGGATGCGGTGCTCGTGTGCGCAGATTGGTGATTGGGTCCTTATCGTTAATCTTTAATATTATATTTAACCTTTATAAGTTCGTTCGCCCAGCCGCGACTCTGCATAACAGGCTCACACAGGTGTACTTATTTATTTATTTATTTATTGTACGCTCAGTACATACAATGCATTAGAGAAGGGAGGGGCTATTACCACACATATAAGGGGGGGAAATACAAAACAAAGGAGAACGCAACCAGTAAATAAACAATCATTTTTATCAAATAAATTTTCGCGCAACTGAAATGGAGTTTACAGAGGTAAATGAAGAAAAAAAGAATGCGTAAACTGAACAGATAAAAGCACACACACACACACAAAAAGAAAAAAAACATTCAGAATATGTTGACGAGTGATCTGTGGAAACGATCAGTGTGCGTAATGTGGACTAACGAAGCATGAAAGTGGTTCTAGTCGTCGCATATATTAGGAATGAAGGAGTGGGAATATGTGATAGTGTTATGACGCGGGATACTAACTTGGAGCATGTGGTCTAGACGCGGGGACATGAAGGGAGCTGGGCTGCTTCAATTTGCGTTAAATACGTGATTATTGTGATAGATTTTATGAAAGAGACAAAGGCGCGACAGCTTTCATCGAGTAGCGAGTAAATAACGATTTAGGCTGGATTCATGCTGGTTCCGCTGGCAGTGCGATGATAGTTAGACATAATGAAGCGAGCTGAGCGATTCTTCGCCGCTTCAAGCTTATTGATTAGCGCAACGTGACCGCGGTCCCACACGGATGAGGCGTATTCCAGGCTAGGGCGAACATAAGTTATAGTTGTCTTTAAAGCACTGTACAGGAGCAAGTGAAGAATTTCGTTCTAAAAAGCCAAGCATTGCGATTGGTATTAGATGCGATCGAGTCAACATGCAAATTTCAAGAAAGATTTTTAGTTATGTAAACTCCGAGGTATTTATACGTAGTTACAGAATTTAGTGAAATACCTTTAAGTAGGGCAGGGAGATCGACTGTGAGAAACTCTCATTGATTTACCTTTCACTACGTTCAATTTCATATACCACAATTTGCACCAGGCAATAATGTTATTACGGTCAGTTTGGAGAGTAGTAGTATTAGCGTCGGAAGAATTTTTTCGGTAAATCACGACGCCTTCAGCAAAAAGCCAAAGAAAAGAAGCGATTTCCTTATGTAAATCATTAGTTTAAATTAGAAATAACAAAGGTCATAGAACTGGGGCGGGGGGGGGGGGGGGGTATTCTGTAAGAGCCGACCTAGTGGACTGTGCATTTCCGCCACTGCTGATTGGCTATAGGGCCGCTCGTCTCCTCCTCTCTAGTACAGCTGCATCCAATCAGCAGCGACCGGAATGGACAGTCCACTAGGTGGACTCGTACAGAATACCCCCCCCCCTCCCCCTTGATCTTCGAGGCACACCTGATCATACAGGCGTCACAGGTGAGTTAGCACGAGTTAGCGTGAATTAACCTTTCATCCAAAAATCCATCTTTGTCTTCCGCGACTAGACATTGTTTGAAATCATTCGCAATACTCAGATTACATTTACACTACAGTGTCTGGTGTCCGCTGCATACAAAGCTATTCTGTGTTTTTTCGTTATATCGTGTTACTTGTGTGCTGTCTCCTTCGTTCGTTTATTTTATTTTAATGAAAAGAAATACAAGTCTGTTGCAGTACGGTGGCGATGGCTACACTTTACCTATACATTAGGGAATAAAAACGATAATAACAACAAAATAACACACTGGCTCACGAAATTCAAAACTTAAGCGCAGCCTTCATATGGGGAGAGAGCAAGAGAGAGGTAGATGCTCTTTAATGAACCTTGGAGAGGCGTGGCGTGGTACTTTAGGTGGGTATGGTTAAATATGAAATCATATACACAGTGCACAGCAGATACAGAACACGCACAAAATGCATCACAGCACACAACAACGTATCTCAATGAGACCACTGTTTATGAGCAAGGTTAACAGCGGCGTCGTTGCGCGAGATGCACACGCCGGGTTAGCTCATCGGCCAAGTGCTTGTATTATCTCAAACGAAGACAGCTTCAATGAATATTCAGTGGGGACATTAGGGTTGTCCTTTGTAGGGTACACGGCCTGCAGGCGCCAATTAAGTGGGCCATGTCCTCCCGTATATTTCATGCAGGGCACAGTGACTACCTTAGCCATTTGATTTGGAATAGGGAGTATTTAGCACTTGTGACATTCCGCCGAATGCAGAGTAGACATGTCCGATCACGACTTTTAGAGTCATTTGGCATGCGAAACTTGCACATAGGACACTAAGTGCAAATAGATGCCTGCCAACTCTTTCGTGCTCTCGGGGAGACTCCCAAATTCCATTCAATCCTCCCATTATACGGACACGTCCATAAATCTCCCGAAAAACTGCCCCAGCTCCACCGCAAAACAACAACAAACATAAAGCGCGTCATGCAGCACAGCAGCATCCTAACAGCAATTACGAGCTATATAGGTAGCTAGCCGAAGTGGCATTTAAATCGAAGTCGTTTATGTGTAAGCTCGTGGGCTTAACTTAGTTCGCTTCAGATCGAGACACACGTTGAGAAGTGGCCGTGAGCCAAAGTTCTAAGTGGCGAATTATGCTTCGCACGCCTACGGCACGCCTGCGGATGTGCGGACAACTGAAGATGTCGCACACAGGTGCGGAAATTTGGCTTACATTGCTCGTGCAGACCCAGTGCAAACCGAAATGTGTGTACCTGTGTACGACATGTGCAGTTTTATACACGTGGGCGGAAGGCTGCGAGGATTGAGCGCAAGTAACCCTTAAGAGGAAGCTTTAGCTCGGTCGCTCCTATCTAAGTACATCGGAAAGGACAAATCGTTTTTCTCGGCAACCACTGCACCAGATTTGATTAGGTTTCTATCATTTAAAAGAAAATGAAAGTAAAATCTAGCAACTGTTGGTAGCTAACTTTTTATTTAGGCCGTCAATATTTCTATGAAAATTGCTGGACATCGCAAATATCCAGCATACTTGGGCCATTAGGTGTATGCTGGCTGCCAGCTGGCCTCGTAGACAACTTGGGTCACTGGGTACGTGCGCGAAAAGACGTCTGCGTATGTGATATTGGTATGCACCCATTCATGACCAAGCCGCCTGGTGAGCACGGCACTTGATTGGTTGTCAGGTGCACGCGTGACGTATAGCACACTCACAGGGCAGGAGGCGAAGAGGGCACGCGCCTGGTTTCAAACACCTCCAGCGCGTCCGCTTGATGGATGGCTATTGCAACAAACTTGCAGCCAAGATACTACGGCTAGTGGGGCTTGCTACGGAGTTTCAAGTGGATGCTGTGATTAAAATATCTACTGGGTCGTGGTATTATGCGGCATTGTGGTTGGTAACGAGATTACCACTTTGTCTGTCTGCCGATGTGCACATCAAGTTTCACGGATGACATGGGGATATGCGGCAGGTTCCACAAGAAAGCTATCGCTGGCTTTGGCAATCAACTTCGACGGTTTCTGCCACAATTTGTTGTACCACAAGCCTTCGGCTCTTTCGCTGCCGATTACAGCTGCGGAAGCCGCAGTAAGCGGCAAGGCGAGAAGTATGAAGGTAGACCCATCAATGGTGGCGGCGCATGCTCAGAGGCAAGCTATACTCGTATATAAAACGATGCGTTATCGGAATAGACCAGGGTAAACGTCGGCCATGCATATAAAGCAGGTTGTTCGGGCGCCTTAAACAAGCGTGTCGATGACTGCGTACACTAACGTAGCGCATGTTACGAGTTTGAGAGAAGTCATTATTTTCGCGTGTCCGTGCGTCTCACTTCTCTCTTTTTTTTTCTTTCTCGCTCTTTCTTTTTTTGGCCAGGTCTTTCGCGCCGTGCTGCCATTCTCACACGTACGTCAGACCAACTTGCGCAAGCTTCCATCCTGGGACGGTACTCTAGTTTGAACGGTCCCTTTCGGCGATACTTTCGTGAGATTTCACATGAATGGCGCGAGCTGCATTCGGGTCTATATGAGCGAAAACATTCTTGGTACAACGCAAAGGCAAGCTGTGTTGTCGCAGCGCCAATATTGATATTACCAGTCGACGCCGCCGTGTTAGGTGCTAGTGCCAAATCTCGCGAAAGTATCCCCGAGTGTGACCGGTGAGCATGAGAAGGTCTAAGGTGAGCGCGCATGTCCTCGTAAAGTCTGGCCTCCCGCGCCCTATCTTGAAGATTATCTCCAGCGGGCGCAAAGATTGGTCGAGCCAAAATGGCTGGTGGCTGCATGCGCTGCATTTGCGCTGTGTTTGCACGCGGCGCCTAGTGATGGAGGTTGCGTAATATCACGTATTGAAGACACGTTGAAGGGAGAGAAACCAGAAGCGTTCTCTCCGCTATGCTTGAGCTGTTCATGCCGCCAGCGTTGTGACAGCGTGTGCGCGCGGTCATCGAGTGAGATCTGTTCATGTTTGCCTGTGCGCGCGCAACACCGTGCTCGATAATTTAATTAGTAAGGGAATCTTTGCTGCAATTATACGGTCGATAAAACTACGAAGCTTGATATGCGTAGGTTTGTAATGCTTTTGCTATAGCGCTATCAATGCTTCGCTTGTCAGCCGAAACTGCGACATCTTCTTTCTTCTTTTCTTGAGCCCCCCGGCGCCCCCTCTTCTTTTTAATGCTTGAGTATTTTTTTAAAGCCACGTAGCCACTTCTAAAGTGTAGCTGCGTCAGCGTTGAGCGATTATAGTTTTCCGCTAATAGCATTTCTCTATACGTGCCCACACACACGCACGCACACAAACACTGCAGGCGTTCGCATTCCGGTGCCACCGCATGCTCTCTAACTCTACTCCACTCCTCTGACGTATTGACAAGGTCTCTGGCGTGTTTAGCATGACACTCCTCGTTTGCCGGCCTCCGGGTGCTCTGAACACGTGTTTTCGAATTAACGAGCGCGGACAGTTTGTCGGGCGCGGCTAAGCGATGCGAATTCGACGCCCCGCTTGGCTCTTGGGCGCAGATGAATCGTTCGCGCCTGCGGCAACGCAGCGTGGTCCGGGCGCGTGAGTCGGCCTCGTAGGTGTCCGCCGCGCAGATGCGTTGTTGAGCGCCATCTCGCATAGCATAGAGTGGCGAGTCGCGCTTGCCAACTCGCACGTTCGCGCTGTCGTCGACCGGGAGCTTCGTTAACCAGAACGCGCACACAGCGAAGGCGTTGCGTAGCTGTCCTTGCTTGGCGCGCGCTAATTCCTTGGCGCAACGAAAAGCGGCAACAGCGGTTTGTCCTCGTTTACTCCGAACGTTTTGCTGTGGAGATGTTGAGGCATCGCTTATTTCAAACGCTTTCCAAAGAATAAAATAAAAAGAAGAGTCATGAATAAAGTAAAAGAAAGAGAGTAGAAATATTCTCCAGTGATGCACGTTTAAGAGCTTACTTGTTACAGATTGGTGTAGTGTCTCCATTATTGCACCTACGCGTGAGAAAAATTGATGCACCGTTAATTTACTACCTCTATAGCGATTTTCGAATAGATATCACTTTTCAAGCACTCGTAAGAAATATTCATGCGTGCATTCTTGTATCGGTCACTAATCTTGATTTTCATCGGCGGCGAACGTAACACTGCAGAAAGAAAATCAGTAATACTCTCCGAAAGGGCGCAGCACTTATTTGGCGTTGTCATGAATTTTTGCATGTTTCGCTGAGGAGGAGGAAAGAGAAAAGTAGAAGGCAGGGAGGTTAACCAGAATAACGTCCGGTTGGCTACCCTACACCGGGGGAATGGGAAAGGGGAAACAAAAATCACAGGGAGAGAGAGGAGGGAAGGAAAGAAGGAAATTGCGGCGAGTTCGCTGACGCGTGTGGTCTTACAGAAATCGCGTTAATAGTCACAGATGGTCGCACAAACCCGTCGTCCTTAAGAAACACAAAAGCGCCTTCACCGCTTTATGGGCCGACGGGCGATGGGGGCGGTGTTCTAGCAGCACCTGCCGATTGTCCAGCGGCCGATTGTCCAGTTTTTGGAAAGCTTTGGCAAGTTCTTGTCTCTCTGAGGCATATAGAAAATAAAGTACGGTTACGACCTAGCAAGGAGTGATTGTCATTGTTAAAGGAAAGCGGTGGACGGGCTTTCAAGAAACGTGCAGAATGCGTAAAAACAAATGTAAAAGTCGAATCTTGCTTCTTCTATGCCTCCTTGTCTAATTCTTTAACTGGAGCGCGCAGAATAACTGTGATAACCTTGACATACTGAGTAACACCTAAGAAAACTAGGGCGCATGCAGCTTGCTGTTCCTAAAATAAAGGTTTTCGCTGGCACAATTTTGCGGTTCACAAAATAAAACGTGAACACCTCGGCCACCCCCAACGCTACCTAGATTAGCTAGAGTTGATGTTCATTTCACTTGTTAGTTATTATTTTTTCGACAATAACGTGAGCCCATTCCGCGCTGTTACAAAGTGGGAAAAATGCGTAACAAAGTAATTACAAGGCACATAAGATGCCCAGTGTAACTACAATGTAATCACTCCGCCGTGGCTGAACGGCCATGGTGTTCGGCTGCTACGCACGAGGTCGCGGGATCAAGCTACGGCCGCGGCAGCCGCATTCCGATAGGGGCGAAATGCAAAAACGCGCGTGTCCCGTCCATTTGGCGCACAATAAAGAACAGCAGGTAGTCAAAAATAATCCAGAATCCCCCGCTACTGCACGCCTCATAATCGGGTCGTAGTTTTGGCACGTAAAACCAAAGTAAAATTATAGCAAGATTGTCGGCGTTAAGATTGCTCCACTCTACAAATGTTCTTACTAGAAAGGAGTATTTAAGCACGTCAAGTCTGAGTGAATTGAGCAATAAAAAAACATGAGGGTGGTTAGTATATATATATATATATATATATATATATATATATATATATATCTGTGTGTGCGTGTGCGTGTGCGTGTGCGTGTGTGTGTGTGTGTGTGTGTGTGTGTGTGTGTGTGTGGCGAAACTCCTCCAGAAGGCTCGCGTACAGAATATGTTTCAAATTTAAGTTCATTTTGTGCGAGTGGTATCAAATTCGTAAGTAGATATTTCCTGCTGTTAGCAAGATCCACGAGCCGCGATATGTGCCCTAGTAAAAAAGTGTGTAACGCAATTTTTTTCCTATCACAATTCTAATAGATAAACCCTACAGCAAGACGCTATACCTTCTCTAACTTGTAGATGAAGCACTGCAGATATGGATACCAGACTATACTTGAATATTTTAGCCTATATGACGCAGAAGACACTAAACAACCATGGAGGTTGTACACCATGCATTAATTACCATCGAAGATTCGTTCAGTAAGAAATGGTTACGGACATTTGTCACGGAACAATAAGCAGTGATCGGTGAATAAACGTTGTTCGACTAATGGATTGATATTTTGGACAATGATATTATTATAAATCAGGAACAATAAGGGTCCCTGAAGCGACCCATGTGGTATTCACCGGAATATATAAAAAAGCAGGCCATCGCTCATCGGCTATCTCGACAAACAGTTACTTTATTTTATTTTATTTCCGTGTTATATTTTATTTCTGAGTCCGTCATTTTATTTCATGAGTTCTACACTCAATATTTATTGATAATGTGTTCTCAAATCTTACAAGTTGTCCATGTTATAGATATCAGGCGATAATTATTAACATATTACTTGTTCCATACTTTGAAAATAGGTACATCCGCCCATATAGTAGCCAATCACTCTGCAAAATACCTTTTTGTAATGCTATGCAAATGTTTTAACTAAGAAGTCTGGAACCCAATTACTGTAAGTTTTCAGAAATTCATTTGGTATTTTGCCTAGGTCAGGTGTCTTCTTTTTTCGCCAGGGTCAGGAGAATTTGGATACCAATAAGCCCAAATCAGGCTCACCTCAGTGGTATGCATCCGCTTCTGGCGCAAAAATACTATTCGCACCCTGAATGGTCAAGGCTATCCAATGAACGATACGAAGAAGGAACTCTTGCCATCTTGTAGCTGTGCCATATTCATAAAAAATTGGCTATCTTTCACTTATTGAGAGACGACCCACCTAAACATATATTTCCCACAAGCAGTCTAAGGGTAGTACTTCTCTAAGGTGAGATTGTAGGGTTGGCGCTCATGGTGTCGCTGTCTAGCGTCAACTCCCGGAACCAGCTCGATCGGGTCGTGAGAGCACGCCGGGAGGCCGCGGCTGGCTCATGGGGCACTGGACTGAGGACTCCACCCACGTCCAGGGCTCATCCAAGGACCCTGCAGTGT